>NC_134355.1:217225997-217275997 GCF_048569485.1 Anomaloglossus baeobatrachus | reverse complement strand
ATTAGAAATTTATTCCCAACCCACTGCAAAAATCTACATCAATAACTTCCTCTCTAGTAATTTTTCTATAAGCAATGGAACCAGAAAGGGCTGCCCACTCTCTCCTTTATTATTTGCCTTAATGATGGAACCCCTAGCTGAAAAAATTAGAGTAAGAGAAAATATAAAAGGTATTTCCACAAATCACAAACAGTATAAAATCACACTATATGCTGGCGATGTAATTCTTAGTATAACCGACCCACTAGAGTCACTTAGAAATACAATTAATATTCTGGATGATTTCTCAGCCGTATCATATTATAAAATCAATTATTCTAAGTCCCAAATTTTGGGTTATAACATAGACCCTGATTTAAAAGATTGTATTCAGAAGGAATTTGCCTTCAAGTGGGCAACTGAAAAATTGAAATATTTAGGGATATACATTACAAACCCAACCAAAAAAATTGTATCTATGAACATTACCCCATTATTAAACAACATCCAAAATGAATTGAAACATTTAAAGATGACTGAAGTTTCATGGATGGGAAAGGTCATATCATATAAATCTATTATTTTTCCGAAAATTCTATACCTATTCCGATGTTAAACAACAACAATTCCTAAGCACTGGATCCAGAAACTACAATCTCAGTTATCACTATTGATCTGGCAAAATAAGAAACCTAGAATTTCCCAAAACATTTTATGTAAACATAAGAGGAATGGAGGCCTAGGTTTACTGAATATTTACGCTTATTATTTAACTAGTCTCATTAAACAGACCCAAAATAGTCTAATTACCGAATTTAAAAATAGTTGGGTACATATTGAAAAATATTATAATCGAAACATTCCCAAATCAGATATCATTTTGGCCCAACTTTTAAACACACAAAAAACATTAACTAAATTTCAAACAAGTAAAGCAGAACTATGGGCATGGAAATCCCTATTAAAAACATTGATGAATGATAATGTACCTTTGGAGGATATTAAATGTTGCCCAATTGAAACAATACAAATTCTGACTCCCAAAATGAACATAATAAAATGGAAACAATACAACATAAACAATTTTCTCGACCTAATAGAAAATAACAAAATCTTGCCCTTCAAAAACATACAAACTAAATTCAACATCCCAAATAAAGAGAAAAAAATTTGGTACCGTATAGAAAATTTTCTTACAAACAAAAAACCTAGATTTCAGCTTCCTAAACCCCTAATAAATTTATTGAATAATCCATTAAACCAAATTATTTGGAAAACCAGTAATATATATTCCTTGCTAAATGAAGATTATGAATTTGAGAAAAAGCTAAACCTAAATAATTGGGAGAAAGATTAGCACAAAGAATTCCCTATAAGTACATGGAAAGAAGCTCTGGAAACAACTTATGCAACTATGCAACTGCAGCCTGTGCTTCTCTTCAGGAGACATATTATAAAGTGTATTCCAGATGGTACTATACCCCTCTAAAGTTGTACAAGTTTTCTGCTGAAAACTCACCACTATGTTGGAGAGGTTGCGGGAAAAATGGATCCTTTATCCACATTTTCTGGGGATGTCCTTTACTTAAACCCTTATGGAAGAAAGTCAGAGACCTCTTAAAGCAATTGACTACAAAAGATATAAATCTTACTCCAGAATTGGTTATTCTTTCCATAGGGTTAGAAGAATATGAGAAAAAGTATAGATACATTGTCTGTCACATTTTCTTAGTTATTAAGAATTTATTAGCAGCCAACTGGAGAGAAGAAAGAATCCCATCTATTTCAGAAGTTACGGACAGGGTTTCAGCTCATAATTTATATGAGTATAATATTGCGTTAAAAGAAAAAAACTATCAAAGATATAAAATAAGATGGTCTCTTTGGTCCCAGAAATACATGCCAAACCTTGTTTTGAATTAGTTCCTTGACATTATCTAAATAATATAAATGTAATATGTTATTTCCGAATGTGTTTATATACTGTGCTAAATGAATATGAGTTTATAATCTTGCTTGACTTTGAAACTTAACAAATTGCCTCAACGTCTTCCTCCTTCTCTTTCTCCTCCCCCTTTATATTCCCTAACTCCTTCCATTCCCACTTCCCCTCCAATACCCCTTCCCATCCACTTTTAGCCTACCCTTTCTTCCCTTCCTCTTCCCTTTCTTTGTTATTTCAACAATATTTTTAAGAATGCATTTTAAATACTTCAATTACCCCCTCCCCTGTTATTGTAAACCCCTTAAAATTTAATAAAGTATACAAAAGATGAATAAAAAAACTTTTCTTAGTTAAGATGGGGCAGTACTGTTCATGGCTTATGCACCTGAGGAAGGGGGTAGATCGCCTCCGAAATGCGTAGTGCAGTTTTTTATTAAATAAAGTTTTTTATTCATCTTTTTTATTCATTTTTTTGTATCTGTTTATATCTGCAGCTCAAGTTCACCATATGCCTAATTTTGTTTATTTTTTTAATGACTAGCTCCCATTGCACAGATGAGCGGGCAGTCCTGCAGCAGTGTGCAGGTGTGTTTGCAGGCCGGCAATTTTCGGGATGTGAGTGGCAGTGAGCAGCTAAGTCATGGGTAAGAGACTGGTGCAGAGCACAATACACCTTGGAGGTGACGGTTGCTGAAGCTCACCTCCTGCGTTTGACCTGGCTCCAAACCACTGCCCAACAAGTGGATTTCTTCTGAGTTTAGCTGAGATTGGAGGAAAAGTTCACCCTGAGAGGAGCCTGCAAGACCGTGAGCATTCAGCAGCAGGAGGCTGTATGGTGACCAGAGATATCAGGCTTCTAACCAGTGTTGTGCCTGCTCAGCACAACATGGAGAGGTGAGTTATTGTTCAAAATTGTCAAAGATTTCACACAGGGAGCGCTCCCTTTCTTTTTTTTTTTATTGTGTCTTTCTGTCTGTCTCTGTTTGTCCATCTCTCTTGTCTGTCTCTGTCTATGTCTGTCTCCCTATCTCTCTGACCTCTGTCTCTATCTGTTTCTCTGTCTGTCTATCTCTTTTTGTCTGTCTCTCTTTCTCTCTTGCCTGTCTGTCTCTGTCTATCTGTATGTCTCTCTTTGACTGTCTCTGTCTCTCTTGTCTCTATATCTCTCTCTCTGCCTGTCTGTTTTTGCCTCTCTCTGTCTGGCTTTCTCTGTGTGTCTTTCTCTCTGTCTGTCTCGCTCTCTGTCTCTTTCTGTCTCTGTCACTTTTGTCTGTTTGTCTCTGTTTGCCTTTCTGCCTGTCTCTCTGTCTGTCTCTGTGTATCTGTTTGTCTCTTTCTCTGTCTCTCTCTGTCTGACTCTCTTTGTCTGTCTCTGTCTGTTTCTCTCTGTCTGCCTCTCTGTCTGTCTCTCTCTTTCTTGTCTCCAAGATGGCCGCGCACACAGCAGCGCGCCGGCCGCATTCACCCTACTCCTCTGATTTCTGTCACATGTGCCATGACACATGCGACAGAAAACTCCTCCCCAAGCCCTGCCAGTTCACCCCCTATAAACCCACCTGTGTTCCCCGGTGTCCCACGGTACCTGTGCAGCGTTGATCCCCCGCAGCCCCCTCCTTCACAATAGACGCTGCCGCATGCACAGAGCGGCTGTCAGCTCAGCTTCCTGTGTTCAGACACAGTGAGTGGGGGTTATGCATCTGTAAGCTAAATGGGCGGCACGGTGGCTCAGTGGTTAGCACTGCAGTCTTGCAGCGCTGAGGTCCTGGGTTCAATTCCCACCAAGGACACCATCTGCAAGGAGTTTGTATGTTCTCCACGTGTTTGCGTGGGTTTCCTCCGGTTTCCTCCCACACTCCAAAGACATACAGATAGGGACTCTAGCTTGTGAGCCCCAATGGGGACAGTCTTGCCAATATATGTAAAGCGCTATGGAATTAATAGCGCTATATAAATGAATAAATTATTATTATTACTGCAATGCCCTGCTCATGAGGTAAGGAACATAGTTGATCAGGAGAGCTATACTACATTTCCAAATGGAGGTATGTGCTATTTCTGTTGCTCTGCTGAACGACTACCAAACATGAGAGTCCGTTATACGCCACAAGAAAACACATCTAAATAGTAAGCTGTGTTGTTTAGTATTCATTCAGATGGATAACTGGACTTAAAGGGGTATTCTATCTCTAAGATCCTATCCCCAACATATAGTAGGTGTAATAGCAATAATATTAGTAAATACCTTTTTTTTGGAAATGTAGAATAGCTCTCCTGACTAGGCATGCCCTTACCTCATGAGCAGGGCATTGCAGCTTTGGTAGCAACCGTTACGACATGGACTCTGCTGCTGTGGACCCGGGGAGAGTGGGTGCAGATTCATTGCACCCACACTCCTCACATGGAGGGTCTGCACTCCTAGACAGTGGGGAATACATTCCCTGAGCGTGTCCCCCCATGTTCTAGACGGTCCAGAGTCGTCGTGGGACCCCCTTATATTTTTTCTTACAATAAATTGGTGAAAGAGGGAATGTTTTGGGGAGTGTTTTTTCAAATAAATTTTTTTTGTCTATTTTTTTTGTTAGTACATCCAGTTTGTGATGTCGGGTATCTGACAGACGCCATGAGATCACAAACTACTGGGCTTGATGTCAGGTGACCTTACAGCTAGTATCAACCCCATTTATTACCCCCCTTGCCACTGCACCAGGGCACAGGATGAGTTGGGGTGAAGCGCCAGGATTGGCGCATCTAGTGAATGCACCACTTCTGGGGCGCCTGCGGCCTGCTATTTTTAGGCTGTGAAGGGCCAATAACTATGGACCTTCCCCCCCTGAGAATACCAGACCACAGCTGTCCGCTTTACCTTGGCTGGTGATCCAAGTTGGGGGGTACCCTCCTTTTTTTTAAATTATTATTATTTATAAAAAAAATTATAAAAAAGAGCCTGCGGTGACCTCCACATTGGATCACCAACCACGGTAAAGCTGCCAGCTGTGGTTTTCAGGATACAGCCGTCTGCTTTACCCTAGCTGGCTATCAAAAATGGGGGGACCCCACGTCATTTTTTAAAAAAAAAAAAAAAATTAATGGGCTTCCCTGTATTTTGATTGCCAGCCAAGGTAATGCCAGGCAGATGGGGTGGCATCCCATAGCTGTCTGTGTTAACTGCGCTGAGAATCAAAAATACCGCGGGGCGCAACGTCATTTTTTTAATGATTTATTTTTACAGTTCTGTCATGTCAGGCAATCAAAATACAGGAAAGCCCTTTTTTTTAGTTATTTAAATAAATAAAAAAAATATATATGGGCTCCCGCTGCATTTTTTGTATTGCTAGCTATGGGTAATCCAAGCAGCTACTGGCTGCCAACCCCCACTGCTTGGTGTTACCTTCACTGGCAATGGAAAATCCAGGGATGCATTTTTTACTTTTTTTTGCCAAAAAACTACAAAAAAATGACGTGAGCTTCGCCATATTTTTGTATGCTAGCCAGGTACAGCAGGCAGCTACGGGCTGCCCCCATCCCCCAGCTGCCTATTTGTACCCGGCTACATCAGCAGCGGTGCATGTGAGAAAGGACGCTGCTTCCCGTGCAGCCTGAGTGATCAGAGGCTCCGTGCTGAATAGCGGTGACGTCACCACTGACAGGCGCGTTGCTATGGCAACAGTGATCTCCATTATGGACCGGCTGTGTCAGCCGGTCACTAACGGAACGGGGAAGTGGAACGGGGAGACGACCGTGTGCCAGAACATGTCACCGGTACACAGCGATAAACAAACGATCACTGCATACTGGGAGATGCACTGACAGGACCTAGGACAGGACATGACATCTAGCCATGTGACCAGTCTGTAGCCAATGAGATAACAGACACGTGACTGGTAACATGCTATTTTGACGACGTCACATAGGTCCTGTCAGTGCTGCTGGTTACCGGAAGGATGCAGCGATTATCGGGAGGAATAGCGGCAGGAGACAGAGTGCAGGACGCATCCCGGGGACCGGTAAGTGTTATGGCAATGTTTATTAACTGTATGTGTACATTTATAATGTGTTTTTATGTGATTGTAATTTCCTCCCATTGTTTTCTATGGGTTCGAGTGGTTCGCCGAACCGGTTTGCCGAAACGAACTCGAACTAGACCTCCGTTCGACGAACCAAGCTCGAGCCGAACCGCGACCGGTTCGCTCATCTCTACTCTTGATACCATTGCTCTTGCTGACTCTGGGAGCTGTCTGTGGCTGACTGGTCTGGTGTGACTGGGGACTTTACTGTCTGGATGGAATTTTCACACACAGTGTACAACTTTGCTATGGTTGCAATCCTGGGCAGTTTAACCTCTTCCTCCCCGCAATGCAACACTAGTGTGACGCCCTGGCAAAACCAGGTTGTCACAGAGACTGCACAAATCTTCCAGGTGCAGGACTCCATCCTCCTTCGCATACCAACACAAACCCACACCCAGGTACACAACATCAGCCAGCAAAGCCTAGTCACCTCCCATGACAATAGAGACACACCAGTGGGCGGGGTCTAGCAGATGGTGACACCCGCCTAGGGGTCCTGAGGTGTTCTGGGAGGGAACACAACAGTCTTAGTCAGACAGTGAAATAGTCGAGTGTGGACAGAGGAAGTGAGAGGAGTGTGAAGTGACAGGGTAATCAGGGGTTGGAGCCTCTGGACTACCGGACTACTGACTAGGTGGCAGTCGGCAGACAGGGCCACAGGCAATGGAGATCCGGTCGCGAGAGACATTAAGTGGACCGGGGCAGGGTTGTAGCCCGCCAGTATCGACAGCGGGAATCCAGTCCAGAGGCCGTGCACAGTCGAGGTACCTAGACCCTAGAGCAAGGACAGCTTCAAGCACCTTTCTAATTGACCAGCTGTGGACAAGATTACAGATCTTGTCCCACAGGAGGTCCAGATAGAACGAGACGGAAGCCCAATGAGGGGGATAGGGCTCCACAATTGCCTGCTAAGATCCACGAGTCAGTTCTCGCGGGCCACAGCTCCCTACACACAAGTCACTGGGAGTGGACTTCCCTATTTCAAGTGGAGTAGTCAAACAAAGGACACAAACACGAAGTGCAGGAGGAAGGGACCCCTGTTTGCTGTACCACAGACACTTGCTGCCGGTCAGTCATCCCATACATATTCAGGATGGTGCGGATTTTCCTTTGGAACCCTTGCAGGGTGTCATGGGAGCCATCGTATTGAGGGAGCCAGGTAGCGCCCGGCACATATGGTAGAGTCATTGGCATTATTGGTGCGGTCGCTCGTGCGTCTGGAGCGGCTCCTGCTGCTCCCGCACCACCTTGATCCGGAGGGGGAAGCGCCGCCGCACTTGCATTACCCGGCGCCGACATCTTCTTATGCCCCCTTGGTTTTTCCGTGGCAAGCTCCTTTGCGCAAAGGATCACTGGGGATTTCCGGGTTCTACACTTTCGGTTTCCGGCCGCGCTCTCAGGCTGGGGGCGGAGCTTCCGCTTGCGCGCCTTTTCAACAGGGAAGACGGCAAGTTGTTGTTTTTAGGCGCCAAAGATGGCGGCAATTTAAATTTTCAATACAGTTCGTACTTCAAGGCGCACGTCACCCAGGTTAGTGGGTCCAGTCCAATCCTGTTCGTGACGCCAAGTTTTCGGGAGGTATACTGCCCCTGAGTGCTCGGACTGCTCGAATCCGGGGATGGTCATGGCTCGAGGGACCTGGACCCGGGCGCCTAGTGGACACTCCAGAATAAAAAGGGGATATATACAGGGGAGAGTTTGTGACGCCACCTGCGGGTTGCGGTAACAGGGAGTATCGCCGCTGCCAATGGAGTACCTGGGCTGATGGTGTTGGGGCAGCCTGGTGGTGATTCCCTCCGCAGGTAGGGAGGCCCCAGGACTTGGGAGGATGATGCTGGGGAATGCTATGTGGGTTGCAGGGCAGGCAGTAGGGTCGGGGCTGCAGGGTACTCACTCAGATCACTATAGTAGTAGCAAGCAGGCGAGAAGAATTCACAGGCACAGATGTTAAACCAAGTCCTCCGTGCACAAACTGTTAATGTTTGACCCTTAGGCTTGAAAACATCCAGGTCCTGCTCCCCAGTTATGTGGATCAATGCCCTTGGCTGCAGGCACGTGGGATTTTCTGGTCGTTATTTGGGAAGCCTATCGCCCTCGGTGTGCTGATGCTGCCAATCTCTGGGTGCATGGGAGTAGAACATGTAGACTCTACTCACTACAGGCTGATTGCCGGGTTGCATACAGCTTCTCCCCGACCTAGGGTCCATGTACCCTGCCGTGCTCAGTCCTGGACTGGTTACTGGACCACCAATCCAGTCCCCTGTGCCACCAATCCAGTCCCCTGCGATCAGGTCTCTGACTCCTGTGGTCCCGGACCACCTGTCTGCAACCTAGTCATCTTCTAGGGGCTACAACCACTCCCTGGGAGCTCCAACTCCCTGTGACCTCTCCTCTTGAGAGTCACCACTTAACTCCCTGCTACTTCCTGAACTGTTCACTATATCCCTCCCACCATCTTGTCTAGCCCCTAGGTGGGCAGGCCCGTTCCCAACTGGTCCTACCACTGGTGTGCTGGCAGGGTGTGGTGTGAGGTGGCTTAGGATTTTGTGTGCTGGTGTTCAGTGCATCGGGTCAAGGCTCCCAGGACCAAGGAGGGTGGGCCCGGCACCTAAGATAAAGGCAGTGCAGAACCCTGCAACACCTTGGTATAGCCAGGGCCTCACACCTCTCTAACACCCCATCCCCGCCGACGTTTCAAAGCTGACATTAAGGCAGGGGCATGAATGTACTCAACCGGTTCCCAGGAGTGATTGTCGGGACCATAACCTTCACAGTCCACCAAATAATATCGTCTGCCCTTGACCAATTTGGTCTTCAGAATAGCTTAAACCGAATATTCAGACAATGATGAAGTAGGAGATGAAGGATCCCGTCTAGGACTGGAGGACAAACGTACTGGCTTAAGTAACGACACATGGAAGACATTATGGCTCTTGAGGTGGGCAGGTAGCAGTAACTGGTACACTACCAGATTTGTTTGTTTCAAGACTTCAAAAGGAACCAAATACCGTGGAGCAAATTTGGGTGACTCCACTCAGAGTTTTATATTCTTTGCAAAAAGCCAAACATAGTCTCCCGGAGAAAAGATAGGGGCAGGGCGCCAGAATCTATCTGCTTCAAGTCTCATACGCTCTTTAGCAGCTGCGATGGCTGTCGGGGTGTCATCCCACGTCTCCCTAGCAACAGATGCCCAATCTACTATCGCAGGTGAAGGAGAAGATATGGGCATGGGTACTGGTACCCGAGGATGCTGCCTGTTATTTAAGAAGAAGGGTGTTTGACCCATAGCCTCCGAGACAGAGTTTTTTAAAGCAAATTCTGCCCAAGGTAGAAGCACCGACCAATCATCATCATTAGCATTTACGAAGTGTCATAGATAAGTGAGAAGAGATTGGTTTGTGCGTTCCACTAGACCATTGGTCTCAGGATGGTAAGAAGATGAGATGTTTAACTCAATCCTTAAGATTTGACATAAATCCCTCCAAAATTGGAAGATCAATTGAGGGTCTCGGTTGCAAACTATTTTGCCGGGTAACCCATGTAATCGAAAGATGTGCTTGATAAACAATTTGGCCAGAAGACGTGAAGAAGGTATGTGAGAGAGTGGAACCAGGTGGACCATGCGGGAGAAGTGGTCGGTCATATCAAGAAAGAAAGAAAAAGAATTGCTGTATATAGGGATCAACCAATAAGAATAATCCAGAAAGTCATCACCAAGATGTATTACCCCTTGCTAGAAGTTCAAGTTTAAGGTGGTGTGAGGTCTCAGGATCGGCGCCAGTATGGGGTGTTGTCCCACGCGTATCGCTACTGGAGATGTAGCTTCCTCAAGGGCCAAAAAATGAATGTCCATTCATTCAGTAACTTTCTGGATTATTCTGGATAGTCTGTGACTTACCTTGTTTAACTATTGAATTAAGTGTATTGATTTCCTCATTATAAGGTTATCTTCATCCCCTTATTTTGTTAGTATTTTTGTACTTATTATATTGTATTTATTGATGGTGGTGCCAGATGAGGTACGATTCTCTAGAGTACTATATGGCATAGGGTTTGCAGTGATAATTTGCACACAGATCCTACATTTATGCCTGTGAATATTATTGATTTGTATGTCTAGTGGAGTTATATTCAGGATCTTGGTGCTGGGCTCCTAACATGGAACTATGTATTGGGGTGTTCGTTGACTGTTTTTAGATGATTTTATTTGTTGTTTTTCACTTTTCTGTGTGGATATTTTTGTATGTATATAATTTGTGCCAATAAAATATATTTCTGATAATCTGAACAAAATCTTATTGGTTGATCCCTATATACAGAAATTCTTTTTCTTTCTTAATATGGTCTATTGTTGCTGGTGGTAATCCCAATAGGGGAAAGGTGCCTCCTTATTTTCTATGATACAGAAGTGGTCAGTCATGACCCAGATGACCGGGTGACCCCGGGATCTCGGAAGAGTCACCACAAAGTCAATCCCCATGACCTCCCATGGTCTATCTGGGACTGACAATGGATATAACAGTCCAGCAGGTCGTTGATGGGTAGGTCGGTTTCTGGCACAAGAAATACAGGCATGTAAGTATTCTCTGACAACTCTCAACAGACTTGGCCACCAATACCATCTCTCGACTAGCTCCTGGCTACGCCGAACTACAAAGTGGCCACCTACCTTAGATGTATGTGCCCAAGACAAGATGTCATTTTGTCTATCAGGCGGGAAAGACATCTTTCCAGGTGGTACCTGGTCTAAGGTCACTGGTGCGACAGCACATATAGAGTAAGGAGGTAGAAAGAGCCGAGGTTTCTCATCCTCATCTTCTACAGTCATACAAGACCTGGAAAGGGCATCAACTCTTGTATTTTTTTCACCCGAAAAATAATGGAGAGAAAAATTAAAACTGGAGAAGAAGGAGAAGAAGAGAGACCAATGGGCTAGTCTCAGGTTTAGTCTCTGAGCAGTTTGCAAATAAATCAGATTTTTATGGTATGTAAAAACCTGAAATGGATGTTTAGCCCCCTCAAGAAGGTAACGCCACTCAGAAAACACTAACTTCATAGCTAAAAGCTCCTTGTCCCCTATAGTGTAATTTTTTTCAGCTGGAGAAAAGGTCTTGGAATAGAAAAAGCAAGATCTTTTCCTACCGTTCCTGTCTTTCTGGTATAGGACTGCTCCCATGCCTCCCGAAGAAGCGTCCACTTCCATCAAAAATGGTTTCTCTACATCTGGCCACTGTAAAATTGAAGGCCTCATGAAATGGTCTTTCATGACATTAAAGGCTTTCGTAGTCTTTGGTGACCAATTTTTTTAATTAGCTCCCTTTTTTGTAAGGAGCACCAAAGGAGCCACCAGGGTAGAGAAATGAGGTATGAATTGCCTATAATAATTCACAAAGCCAAGGAAACATTGAATAGCCTTCAACGACCGAGGCTCTGCCCAACTCTTTACTGCCTCGGTTTTTGATAGATCCATGACCAGACCTTTATTAGACACTATATATCCCAAGAACGGAAGGGACGGTTGCTCGAAGATGCATTTTTCCAATTTTGCGTAGAGTGAATGAACTCGCAAGCGAGTTAATAGTTGTGCCACGTCCTGGCGGTGTGTTTCCAGATCTGGGGAGTATATTAAGATGTCATCCAGATAAACAACGATGGAGGTAAGCAGCAGATCACAAAACACATCATTCACAATATCCTGAAACACTGCAGGTGCAGTATACAATCCGAAAGGCATGATGAGATACTCATAATGGCCATCACGAGTATTAAATGCCGTTTTCCACTCGTCACCCTCTCGGATTCATACTAAATTATATGCCCCTCGCAGGTCCAGTTTCGTGAAAATGCGACCTCCCCTTAGGCAATCAAATAACTCAGAAATTAATGGTAGAGGGTACTTGTTTTTTATCGTAATGGCATTGAGCCCCCAATAGTCAATGCACGGACGTAAGTCTCCTCTTTTTTCCTCACAAAAAAGAAGCCTGCTCCAGCAAATTACATGGATTTCCTAATAAAACCCTTCTCTAAACTCTGTTTTAGATATGCCAACATGGCTTCAGTCTCCAGAATGGAAAGAGGATACACTCTACCCCGAGGTGGTTCTGCTCCTGGTATGAGATCAATAGCACAGTCATACGGACGATGAGGAGGCAGAGACTCAGAACCTCTTTTGGAGAACACATCAGTGAAGTGATGGTATGAAGATGGTAATTCAAACAGTAAAGAAGGGGTATTAGCAGAAATAGTGTCTACTATAAGACCTAGGCAACTCTCTTGACACTTAGGGGTACTTTGCACGCTGCGACATCGCTAGCCGCCCCCGTCGCACATGAGATATCTTATGATAGCTGCCGTAGCGAACATTATCGCTACGGCAGCTTCACACGCACTTACCTGCCCTGCGATGTTGCTCTGGACGGCGACCCGCCTCCTTTCTAAGGGGACGGGTCTTACGGCATCACAGTGACGTCACACAGCAGGCGGCCAATAGAAACGGAGGGGCAGAGATGAGCGGGACGTAATTATCCCGCCCACCTCCTTCCTTGCGCATAGCCGGCGGAGGCAGGTAAGTAGATGTCCCTCGCTCTTGCGGCTTCACACACAGCGATGCACACATCGCTGTTGCGGGAACGAGGAACAACATCGTATCTCCTATTGGTGCAACATTATGAAAATGACCGACACTACACAGATCACCGATTTTCGACACTTTTGCAATCATTTATCGGCGCATTTAGGCTTTACACATTGCGACATTGTTACCGGTGCTGGATGTGAGTCACTTTTGATTTGACCCCGACAATATCGCAGTAGCGATGTTGCAGCGTGCAAAGTACCCCTTAGAATCCCATGCAAGCACCCTCCCTGAAACCCAATCTATATCTGGCGAATGGAGTTTAAGACAAGGTAATCCCAAAAGAATAGCATCTACCCCGACAGGTAATAACAGAAAGCAAATAACCTCCTGGTAATTAAGAGGCATACATAAAGTAAGGGGAACTGTTCTATGGGTCACCGTTTCGGGAAGCACAGACTTATTCACCATGCATATGGGAATAGATTTAGGGAGTAATAGTAAAGGTATGATGTGTTGATGAGCAAAATGGGAGGATAGGAAATTCTCATCTGCCCCGGAGTCCACACATGCCACAAACTCCACCTTAGAGGTGGCAAGAGAAAGAGAACCTATGAGGGTCAATTTAGAGTTAAGGCCACTTTACACGCTACGACATCGCTAAAGCGATGTCGTTGGGGTCACGGAATTTGTGACGCACATCCGGCCGCTTTAGCGATGTCATTGCGTGTGACACCTATGAGCAATTTTGAATCGTTGTAAAAACGTTCAAAATCGCTAATCGGTGACATGGGGGTCCATTCCCAATTATCGTTGCAGCTGCAGGTACGATGTTCGTCGTTCCTGCGGCAGCACACATTGCTCTGTGTGACACCACAGGAACGAGGAACCTCACCTTACCTGCATCCACCAGCAATGCGGAAGGAAGGAGGAAGGTGGGATGTTACGTCCCGCTCATCTCCGCCCCTCCGCTTCTATTGGCCGGCCGCTTAGTGACGTAGCGGTGACGCCAAACGCACCTCCCCCTTGAAGGAGGGATTGTTCGGCAGTCACACCGACGTCACTGAACAGGTATGTGCGTGTGACGCTGCCGTAGTGATAATGTTCGCTACGGCAGCGATCACTACATTTCGGTCATACGACGGGGGTGGGTGCTATCTCGTTCGACATAGCTAGCAATTGCAGCTTACCTGTGGCTGCCGGCAATGCGGAAGGAAGGGGGTGGGCGGGAGGTTACGTCCCGCTCATCTCCGCCCCTCCGCTTCTATTGGCCGGCCGCTGTGTGACGTCGCTGTGACGCCGAACGTCCCTCCCCCTTCAGGAAGAGGATGTTCACCGCCCACAGCGACATCGTCCGGGAGGTAAGTGCGTGTGACGGGGTTAACGACTGTGTGCCGCACAAATGACGGGGGCAGGTACAATCACTCGTGCGATTGCACAATAGATCGTCCCGTGTGATGCCGGCCTAAGGCTGTACTGACCTTAAGCAAAACCCCAGATGTAAATAGACACCTGTATTACAAGTCACACATGTGCAAGCGCAGGTTTGCAAACACTCAATGTAAGGATATGAACCTGCGAATACAATCTGTGTTCTAATTCACATAGAAGCTAAAGTAAGGTGTAGTAGGATCCTGTTGCTAAACAGGGCCCGATACGGGTAATAATGAATAAAGGACTGATCTCTGTTTAGAGACAGGACCAGATAAGGGATTTAATATACTAAGGACTGGACCAGTTTATTCACGGGACCAGCAAAGGTGCTATGCTCTCCTATATCTTCACAGTAGTAGATATATAGTATGTCCACCTATATCCTGTCCACTGCCATTAACTTGAGAACGGCGGCAGCTATAGGCAGAGATGTGGTGTCTAGGTATAGTAAAGTAGCCATGTGTTACACAATGAAACCACCTATAGCGCCACCTGGTGGAAAACAACGGAGTTAGCATTTTGATTTAGAAAACGGAACAAAATAGAGAAAAAAAGTGAATTATGGACGTTTTTGTGCTGGATTTCCACCCTGTTTTGATTGATTGCAGCCTCCCTTGTCCACCGAGCACCGTCCAGGAGTCTCCATCTAGCTTTGAATCAAACAACTAACTGGTGAGCTTTAACCTGTCTATTTATACAGCATATGTACCGCCCCGGGGCTCGGCCGGCTGCCGAGCCGCTCTGATCCGTGCTCGTCGGTGGGTGGCTCGAGCGTCTCACAGACCCGGGGGTCCCGCCGCCTCTCTGAAAAGGGGGGTTTCTCGCTGGCGCTACGCGCAGAGGTGGGGTGGTTTTTGGAATTAAGAGTTTGTGACGCCACCCACGGGGCTGTGGTGAATGGATGGACACCACCCCTGCCATTGACTAGGCTCCCGGGGACGGTGTTATGCAGCTTGGTGTTAACCCCTCCTTGGGTAGGGGGTGATGGTCCCGGGGCCCGAGGGGACGTTTGGGAGATGCTAATGTAGGGTAGTGTTGATGTGGTGCGGTGCGGTGCTCGGCCCGAGGGCACTGGTGTACTCACTATTACAGACACACTGGAGTCTCTGGTAAACCAAACAAGATAGTGGACGGTGCCCGCAGCCGGCTGCGCTTCTCACCTTTCCTCGTGTTGGTGGTTTCCGCCTTTCTCCTGCACCTTTTTGTGTAGATTTAACTGCCTACGCTTCAGCGACGGTAGTCTGCTCCCCAGCTTTATGTGTGCTGAAGAACCCCTTTTGCCTGCAGACGCTGGCCTTTTGGATCTCTATGCCTTGGCGGTGGCTGTTGTCTTCAATCAGGCCTTGGATGGGAAAGGACCTCAGGTCCAGCCCCCAATCAGTTAATTCGACTCGGTCCAGTGGCTTCTGGGCCTTGTACTGGGTCTGAGTACCCCTCCTGGTGCTCCGGTTTCCAATCGGTTCCCCGGTTCGGTACCGGCGGGCCACCACCCGTCCCCGGTCCTTACGGTTCCACCGGCTGTAATCCCAGCTCCTGCAGGCGGCCACCACCGTCTGCCTCCTGGCCACAGGGTGTCCGGGCTACGACCCAGACCCCTGACAGACGTAAACTCCTTCTGTCTCATTCTCCCTACTCCTCTCCTACCTCTCCCTTTCACTCTCCTTTCAGAACTCAACTCATCTGCTTGTTTTCCCACCTCAGGCCATCCGAACTCCTCGGTGGGCGTGACCAACCGCCTGGCTCTGCCCCCCGGGTGTGAACATCAGAACCTGAGAGGGATGATTGTCTGCTGGTACCCTTTTTAGGGGGGAGGGGGTGTTTGTGTAGGGGCCTAACTGTGACTACCTGGCTAGTCCAGGGCGTCACACATACACAGTATGGATAGGGATGTAAATGCGGAACACTACCCGTGTTTTGGAATCATACGCTCTGGATATATGCAGAGGTGAGCGTGTCCCTATATCGGGTTGTTATAGGTTATAGCCAGTTAACCACTGGTCCTTTAGCGGCACAAACCCGATATCCCTGGAACCCAGCCTAGCCGGCTTCTAACCCTAACTCGGTCTAGATGTGACCGTGACGCCTTACCCTAACCTACCTACTGACCCTCAATCAGTCCGGTAGGACTTCACCGCGTGTCACTAGGTAAAGTAGCTGTGTGTTGCTGCATGCACAAAGATGAGTGCGCACCTCTATTTGGGCGTCAGGGCTATTTATCACCTCTGTACTGCCCACAAGTTGGAGGAACCACGTGCAGCCAGCTCCTTTGGCCAATAAGAGCCTTACACGTCACTGATGTTGTCACCACAGCCAATAGAAACTGGCCACGTTACTGATGATGTCACTGCGGCCAATAGATACTTGCCAGGTCACTGATGATGCCACTGCGGCCAATAGAAACTTGCCACATCACTGACATGCTCAGATAATAGCAAAAGACCCATAGGCGTCCTGCACATGCTGAGTAAGCTCTTTTTGATACTTAGTGTCAGAATTCCAAAAACTCCTGATAACCATCCATGACTCAGAAGACTGGGCCAAGCGACCTCGGGTACGGGGAGGAACAGATCCTGGCAACAAACGAGGAGTCCCCGTACCCCGATTCGTTACATATTCTTTCTGGCGATCTAAACACAGGGGGCCACACTACCTTGCAAGGCAGCAAAGCACGCCCACCGAGGAGTTCAAATGGCCTGAGGCGGGAAAACAAGCAGATGAGTTGAGTTCTGAAAGGAGAGTGAAAGGGAGAGGTAGGAGAGGAGTAGGGAGAATGAGACAGAAGGAGTAAACGTCTGTCAGGGGTCTGGGTCGTAGCCCATTATACAGTGTAAACTGTGTGCATTTTGACACCACTTACGGAAATCCGCCATACCTCCGCAGTGCAAGTTGCGGTTAGCCTGTAGAGTGCCACAGGGTGGGCGGTAGTTTCCAAATGCCTACACGTTCCTGGCCAGGTGTGTGGACTTGTGTCATGTGGGCCCAGGCTACATGCTTTCACTGCTTTTTATTGGCAAGGACAAATGATGACTCCGGAGACAACCAGTCCATTTTAAACAACAACTCTTTACTCAACAGTTCCTCTGCAACAACATGAGATAGTGGGTACATAACTTCCAGGTAATTCCATTTTTACGCAACCATTTCAAGCACAGTCTCAATTCCCACTGGGTTGCCTTGAGTCCTATTTGTCCTGTGAATCCCAGCGCAAGCCAGTCTACCAGATTAGAGTTTGTGATATTCACTTCCCTTTCTACATTTCTTCTCTTCACAGAGGAGGTGGTACGGGGGTTTGCCACTATGGCAGAGCAGTGACTAGGCTCTTTAGATGCTTAGGGGAGATTCTGCCAGGGTAAACTGATTAATCCCATCAGTTGGGATAACCCATTAATCCCTTACTTTGACTCCTTTCCTCCAACTGCTTCAGTGTAGGGCTGCTTCATTTGAGGGTTGGTCACTAGCTTCACTGTTTCTGGTTGATGTTCCAGCCAACACTCAATGATCACGCTATATCTACTATGGTCTCCCTTCCTCCTGCTGTAAGTCAACAACTGCATATGGCCTCGACATTCATCCATATCTCGAATATTCCTCCATCTCTGCTACACACTGTCTCCACTAACTGTCCAGAAAGAACTTCCTTTTTCCTTATCAACTAACCTCTCTAATTGTGGGCTAGTTCCAACACTTATCCAACCTCCCCACAGGACAACATTCCATACTATAACTGCTAATAGTGATAAGTGAATATATTCAGCACTAATTGTTACTCGCACGAATATTAAGGTATTCACGATATCCATTACTCGTAAAGTATTTTGGTCCTTACCTCATGAGTATCAAGTCGCCACATGTTTGCCACCTGATTTTCAGCCACTAAACATGTGAGAGTTGCCTGCCAATCACTCTGGCAATTGATGCCACTGTCCTGGATACTCCAATTTGGGTGTCCCAGTTATGTCTTGATGGAAGTGGCTGGTGTCTCAGAGGTCAGGCCTACTCCTGACACTCATCTGTGACGCCCTGGCCTATCAGGTCGTCACAAGATGCCGTGCAATCTGCCCTTCTGCATGGTACCCGCTCCTCCTTGGTTACAGGTCCTGTCCATTTGGTGTTGCTAAGAACAGGTATACACAAATCCTGAGGAACATTCTGCACCACACCCACCAAACACCTATTGGGTAGCCTGAGGGGAATAGGGCCGCCCAGATGGAGGGATGGTAGAAACAGGGCCAGAAGTGTCAGGAGTTGAAGAGGAGTTGGAGAGAGGAGAAGAGAGAGGCGAGAAGTGCCAGTGAGCGGTGACAGGAAAGGGCTTGCTGCGGAGCTGGGCTCCTGTAACAGTCCCAGGTGCCAGACGTTGGTCTAGCCTGGAAGGAGCTGGAACCCCGGTTGCAGGGGGTAGTGACAGGGGGCACGGTACTGCCACGGAGGGCAGACCGGCGGTCTTGTGCTACAACCGGGCAGGGGCCAGGGCATGACGGGGTACGCGGACCCTAGGCTGGGAAGTAGCATTATGCAGGCCAGTAATTCACCCGACGGGAACGGAATCTTCAGGAACCGCTCTCCACCCACTCCAAAATCGGGGTAATATCGCAACCATAGGGATAGGACTTCCCAAAACCATCTAGAAAATCCCACACGTGAACCCTGAGAGCAAACTCACCCTGCTAGTCACGCAGATGAGCGGGACCCAAGTAGTTATAGGCAAAAGGGATCCACCAAGTGTAAACACAGTGCCACGGAACAAGGCTTCAGACCAACCAGCAACGCCAAAAGGGCACGGACCCATCGTGTTTGGACTAAGGTTGCAGGACGTTCAAGACTTTGGTTTACCTGGTGTCAGTGTCAGCATCTCTGGACTGTGTGAGTACATTGTGCCCCTTTGCTCCCAACGGGTCCCCAGCAAGCCAGCACCGAGCCCTGGGACACCGTCCCCTGCCCACGGAGAGGTTAACATCAATTGCTGCCATTCCATCGCTCCCGGGCGCTCCCATCTCCCCTAAACACAGTAGCGGTGGTATCCCAATTTTTACCACGAACCGTGGGTGGCATCACGAACATTATACAAATCCACCATTTCCACCCTCCTTTATTTTCGAGAGGCTGTGTGACCCCCCCTCGGGTCCGGAGACCCCTCGAGCCACTGCGGATCCGGATCCGAGCAGCCCGTCGGCTGTCGCGAGGGCGGCACACATCCTTTTCTTGATTTGAAAGTTGTAAATGCTGAGCCAGACCATCTGTCGTGTATGGCCCATGCTTGACTGCAGCACTAAAACACTCTGGGTACTCTGGTCTGGGGCAATTGATGCCACTGTCCTGGTGTCTGTCCCAAATTTTTCAAAATGTGGAGACTCCAAGTTGGATGTCCACGTTGTGTCTTGTCTGTAGTGGCTGGGGTCTCAAAGCAACATGCCAACTCCTGTCACTCATCCAATATTTCTTATGTTAGAAGTCTAGGATGTTAATTGATGTGCCTTAACAGTGTGGCTGCACTGTAAAATGGTTTAATCTGTTTTGGCAGCTTTTGGGCTGTTCAGTTATTTTCGTTGAAACGTTCAGCGAACCGTTCAGTTAACAGAGGTGAAGTCGGCAATCACAAATCAAATCCTTGAGAGGTTCACTCAGCTCTACTCATATGTCTGTGTGGACAGAAAAATAAAACCGTTATGGCTCTTCCAAGACAAGAGATAAAAACAAAATGCAAAACCTAAATTGGCCATGTTGAAAAAAGGTTAATGGTTATCAAAAAAGAAAATATTTTTCAGTGGTTCCATAGAATAAAAAAATCATTTTATTAAATATTAATTCATAAAATTAACTGCCAGTATAGGGACAAACCCTGTTAACCGGCTTCGACCGTAAGGTCTAAAGGGTGCTTTACACGAGACGAGCTATCGTGCGATGCATCGTCGGGGTCACGGTTTTCGTGACACACATCCGGCATCGTACACGACGTCATCTCGTGTAACATCTCTGAGCGACGCAGTATTGCTCACAAATCGTGAGTCGTGTACTCGTCGCTCAGTTTCAAAAAATTGTTCAATTAAAATGGCGCCGGTTGTTCATCATTTCCGTGGCAGCACACGTTGCTCCGTGTGACACCACGGGAACGATGAACACAGCTTACCTGCGTCCCGCGGCTCCCGCCGGCTATGCGGAAGGAAGGAGGTGTTTGGGATGTTTACGTCCCGCTCATCTCCGCCCCTCTGCTTCTATTGGCCGGCTGCCGTGTGACGTCGCTGTGACACCAAACGTCCCTCCCACTTCAGGAAGTGGACGTTCGTCGCCCACAGCGAGGTCATCTGGAAGGTAAGTACGTGTGACGGGGGTTAAACGAGTTTGTGCGCCACGGGCAACGATTTGCACATGACGCAAAAACGATGGGGGCGGGTACGATCGATCGTGAAATCGCACGATCGGTCATACCGTGTAAAGCAGGCATAAGTCGTAACATAACACACTGATCTGTGTCCCAACATTAAAATCAATAAGCCCCTCCCATTAGTCTGTGTTATGGTTATTTTATATTAAGTTTTGATTATCATTTAAGCAATTTATATATCTTTAATAATTTTGTATTTTGTATTAGCTTTATAAGTGTTATTCATAAAAGCAATAACACTGGGTGTAGTCTTTTTAAAGAGGCCTTTGTCTAAAGTTTCTTTGTGACTGAAGGTCCAGAAAACTGGACAGATCTGGTTTTAAAGAATTCAGCAGGATCCATAATTTACGATTTTGTTATTTCCAACTTTCATTCCATTTTTGGTCATGTACTAAGCCGTCCCCTTATCTTTTGCGGTGTTAATAAACTACTGTATGGGCATCTGAGATTCAGACAAAGCCTGGTACACAGACATTGGCTGTGTGTTCTTGTGTTTGTCTCCGATACATCGCTATTAATTGGACCAACACTGGCAGATCTGGAGATCACTTTCCATCTCACTCGAAATAACTTTCCCAGGAAAGGGGTTTCCACGACAGAATATGTTGCCTGAAACCTAGGATGGTTAACTTGACCTCTCTGTGACCCGACTACAAAGACCTTCCCAGGAACCACTGAACAAAATCCACGGTGAGTAACCCATTGTGTTACAAATGTTTCAGTGCTTTCTGGAGGTCCGAGACTGGTACGTAGTGGTCCAACAAGACCATTCTATCAAACCTCTGCCAGTGTTTGGATATTGTGTGTATGATTGAAATAATAGAGATTTAACATCTGTGATCTGTTATATGTATCAATGTGTTTTAAATGTGCGAATGATTGTTGAAGGAAATTGAATGAAGAGTATATCATCTCAGCAGTTGAAAGATTATATATTTTCCTGTGTTTTCTGTATGACTTATGTCTGGAATTATATTTTAAGCTATGAGGATCCTTGAATGTGGGACTGATTGATCTTTGAGTGACGGACGTATTGTAAAAATCAGATAAACCATTGTGCTGGTGTTTATGTTCTCTTATATTTGGATTTAAGATAGAAATTGGCATAATAGGAGTTGTAGTTTTTAATCATGCAGTTTATCCGGACAAAGAAACATATAGCCAGAGAGGGAAAACTTATTGTAGATTTTATTTTTGGAGCTGCGCCCCCTACAGGACAAGAAAGGGAACTTGTTTGAGTAGTTGAAATCTGATATTATGCTCTGGTCTGGATACACCGTCTCTTTTGTGTTTGATGTAATCTGTTGGAGTCAGAGGTAGATGGAGATTTTGTAGGAAATTAGCTTAGTCTCCCATGATAAATTATATTGAGAAGTAGAAGTAATCCCAATAACTGCTGGTAGTAGAGTTTATGAATTGTTATTTGTTTGGTTCTGTATCAGAATTGTACGGGTACAAAGACCTGGTAACCTGATGCTTCTCAGAAATTCTTCTTTTGCAAGAACAGTGGTTCTGGGGGTAGAAATCCTTCTCTTTCGAGCAAATTGGTGCTGGGAGAAGAGTAGAGTCTTCTGCGGTTAAGACTCTATGGCCCATTTCAGTTATACGGTTAACTGCAGGCATTGAAGTTGCAGTTAGAGCACTGGCAGCTATAGGAAGTAATCAGCCTCCGAGATACCACCCATGTCCCTACATAGAAGAAAGACTAAAAGGGAATGAAGCAATGGATTGATGCAAAATGTTATTGGAATTTTTTTTTTGGGAGAAGTTTTTCTGCAAATGTGAAGACTGTTTGAAAGATAAGAGCAAACAGGTTAGAATGTAGTAAAGTATCCAAGCGTCTCTCACTGAGTGACCATAAATCAGATTAAACCATTAATGGTGGTGTATATGTAATCTGTGATAGTATAAAAGCCCAGGGAACCCTGCAGTCTCTATAATTGATGTAAAACCTGCACCCCCTTCCCCCCTTCAGCACCCCTGCCGTATGCAGGATCATTGGGATAGACCTGCAGACAATGTGGCCAACACTATTGCTTGTCCTGTGTTTCCCTATGCCCATGTATATTGCCCTTACTACCTAGATCCTGAATCTCATGGAAAATTACCCTTACATTTAGAAAATATCTCCAGGTTATCCAGGAGGTATATCTGGCCCCATAGGATGACCAGATCTTGGTAACTTTCCAGAGAATGGAGTTTAACAGAGGATGAGACACTCTGTTTGGGCGGAATAAGCTAAAAGATCTGTTGCAGATTGTAGCATAGGATCATACTCAGTTTTGGGTATGAACATAATGATAAGCATCATAGACTATTGCTGCGGTGTGTTATAAATGCCAATAGACCTACAGTCCAGGACGCTGCACCAGTCTCCCAAAGTGGAGCAATATGAAATGGGTGTATTTGAGGGAAATAGCCTCTGGGGAGCTGAACTAGAAAGGAAAGCGTTAATTTGCCCCCCTGCAGCCAAGTAGAGGAAAAGGGAGATGTAGAGGGGGAATCCACCACAAGAAGGAGATAAGAGACTAGACTACAGGAATGCATAAAGGAGTGAGGAGAAAAAAAAGAACCTATATGTAACCATTATAGAGGAGAAATAAAACAATAATTTTTATTGATAACAAGTAAAATGGTGCAGTGGGTACAATCGAGAAAGGGCAGCATCACAACAATCAAAATATGTAAAAGGAATATTTATAATGTTGGATTATAACGGAATGTTTATAATGATGACCACAAGCAGCAATGTGAATAGACCCGTATTGACCTATCATGATACAAAAAGCAGCATGAGTTATAAAAAGTAACATGCTGCGTGCGTATGTAAGGTAATGAGTTTATGGAACCGAGTGGAATGATGGTGAAGTATATTACAGCAGCAATGTATGAAGAACCATACAAAAGTAAATGGTGTAAATGTAAGGTGCTAAAAAAAAAAAAATGAGAAAATGTGCAATCAGTAGCAATGGTAAATGTGTCAGCTAAAAAGACTGAAGGTATGTCAGCCATGCTGCATAGGAAGATAACACAATGTGAGAGGATGGTACCTGGGTACGGATATCTTGTTGGTGTGTGATGTCCAGAACCAATGTGCATTTATGTTATCACCTTCATCAGGGTATGGGGTTGTCGCAGCCCTAGAGGCTTTGACTACAGCAATGTAAAAGGTTGGGCTTGTGGGCAAAAAGGTTTTTTTTTTGATGGGACAAAATGTCCCAAAAATGCAACAGCTACTATCCTGACCCCCCCACCACCATAGGAAACTGACAATTCAGATGACTCCCACAACCCCATTGTCATCCCTCGGGGACTACATTCAGTGTTCCCATTTTGTGACCCAGGTTTTAGGTTTCTCATATTCACTTATTAATTTAAGGACAGACGTGTTGCAGAAAATTGGGACCTGCATAGAAATTACCCTAATTGGGCCAAAAGTGACCACCCCTCTTAAAAAAGGCACATGTGTAGTCTCCTAACGCTTACTGACAATTTCCAAAGCTATTTGTTTGACTCGAGAATAAACCCAGACAGTTGTGGTCCTATAAGCAAATTGGACGTGAGAAAAACCTTTAACCCTTTACCGCCACAAGCAGACTGGACATATATCTGGCGTCCTCACCCAAGAACACGGTGGCAGACAGAGCCCTCCAAAGTATTACTCTGGGATTCTACATCCAGTTATTACGGTGACCCCTGTTTGTGTAAGAGCTGGGGAAGCTGTTTCAGGACTCTATTAGAAAGACAGAGGACATAGTGTTAAGCTGCCCCCTCACTCCAAGCTCCTCATGCTGTATCTGAAAGACTCCAACAGGCTCAGACCCACCATCTTTCAGCATAAAGGCCGAACAAATATTAAGTTTTTCCCTCCTTACATTTCCCCATAATGCTCTCAAACTGTAATGGTCTAAATCCAGCTGCATGATTACCAGTGGATTGTAGAAAAGGGAGGAGAACATTAGGATGAGGAAGTGGGAGGGACCGTGAGCCAAGACCTGCCCCTGAGGAAGGGACCATGAGACAAGACATGCCCCTGTGGGAGGGACCTTGAGACAAGACCAGCCCCTTGTGGGAGGGACCGTGAGACAAGAATTGCCCCTGTTTTTCAAACTAGCAGATGAGGAAGTTCAGTTTGATATGACACATGACTATCAGGCATTGGTGGAAGCAGAAACAAAGGACTTGGCAAATATCACGGATGTACCACTTACTAACCCCTCTGCTGTGTGTTTTATAGATGGTTCCAGAGCTTTGGACAATGATCATGGACTGTTCATCACCGGGTATGCAGTAGTCAACAATGGTAAGGCAGTAAGAACCAGTCCCCTCGAGCTACTCTGCGCAAGAGGTTGAGCTGAAGGCATTCGCAGTAATGTGCAATCTGGGAAAAGGTAAGAAGTAATGTATTTTCTGACTCACAATACGCTTTTGGGCTAGCAGACGACTTTGGCGTCATTTGGCGGAGTTGTAATTTCCTGACCTCTGTTGGAAAACCCATAAAGAATGTGCAGGCGGTAAAGCAGCTACTCACAGCACTCACCCTCCCCCAAAGGGCAGCCATAGTCAAAGTATCGGCACACGCACGGGAACAAAATCCCCTTGCAGTAGGGAATACACTGGCCGACAAGTCGGCTAAAGAAGCAGCAAGACTACCTCTGACAGGAATACTGGCCATAACAGACATAGCCCTTTCAGGGAGCTTAGTGAGCGAGAGTGTATGGCGCCACCTTTCAGCAAAGGAGGCTGGCACCTTACTGGCCCCAGTGGCCGTTGATCGTGAACTGTTTCAGATCTTCCAGACCCAGGCCCCCTCAAACGAGCAGAATGCAATGCGCTGTACGGTCAGAGTCAGGGGTATGGCAGGTAAACACCCGGATTTGCCTCCCTCGCTGCCTGTTCCCCATGATGGCTGCCCTGGCACATTACCCGATGCAAAAGGTGTGATGTGTGCAGTAGTGCTACAAAACTGATGTGCCCCAGGGTTCCCGAATACGGCTGCAAAGTATGTCTTGTTTGTGCAAAACACAGCCCTGGTAGGCCTATTTGAGTTTTGCAGAAATTCATCACCAAAACCAGATTACTTGTTTCAGAGATTGCAGGTGGACTATATACTGCTACCTAAGGTGGGTATTTATGAATATGTCCTGGTATGTTTGAAGCTTAGACCGTGATGGAAGATAATACAAAGACCACAACTACCATCAAGAAAGTAAGAAGTAAGGTGGTTTGCAGATATGGGTTTCCCAAAACTATAGAAAGTAACAGAGGTGCTTATTTCAATGGAGAATTAAATGAACCAGATAATGGCTACTTTGGGAATAGAACACGCTTTCCATGTTCCCTATCACCCACAAAGTAGTGGAAAAGTGGAACCCTTTAACGGTACTCTTAAATTAAAGTGCATGGAGGAAACACACTTGTCCTGGGTAGATTGCTTGCCCATCACATTGTTTTCAGTGAGATATGCCCGAAGAGGTATAAAGAAGCTGTCACCATATGAAATACTGTTTGGTAGTGTTCCTGAGACAGAATTATATTTCCCACAGCAATTGCAGGCCTCGTATGCTTTTCTCACTGAATATGTCCCTGAGTTGCACATACATCTGACTGTTACTCATAACTGTGTTCTTTCCTCCATCCCAGGCCCTAAGTTTATAAGCAGCACACACACACTGGCACCAGACGACTGGGTTGTGGTCAAGAGACACAAAAGGAGACCATTGGAGCCTATATACAGGGATCCATACTAAGTGATCCAAACCACTGCCACTTCTGTCAAGCTTCAAGGAAAAGATACAAAGATAACCACTCTGCCTTTTGGATTATGCTGATTGCTACTATACCTCTTGCCCTATCAATGAGGCACTAAAAGAGGACTGTGACAAACTGATAAAGCATCGCCAAGTTCTGTACCAAGATATGGACTCTAAAGCACTAAGAACTGTTAGATATGCACTCTGAGCCCAATATCTTCTAAAATTCTATGCCATATCTCGCAGATCTCCTGACTCTATATGAGGACTTTAAGTTAAGCCTGTGATGCTCACACTCTTAGTACTGGAAAAACTGTGAGAGAACTTCAATTATTTGTGATTATTTGTGATGATAGTTGTTTCCAGAAAAGTGACCATGGATCTTTTGAGCAATAATGAACTGTGGTTTACACGTTCTGTGTAGACTTGTGAACAACTTTACCAATTTAACTAACATTTTGAGTCTAAGGCTATGTGCACACGCTGCGTTTTTTTGACGCTGCGTTTTTGGCCGCTAAAAACGCACAAAAACGCACCCGCGGCAAAAAAACGTGGCAATAAACGCATGCATTTTTATTGCGATTGGGTGCGTTTTTGGCTGCGCTTTGCTGCGTTTTTGATCTCTGCGTTTTTCTGCGTTTTTCCAATGCATTGCGTGAGGGAAAAACGCAGGAAAGAATTGACATGTACATTTTTTTTTTAAGCTCAAAAACGCAGCTTAAAAAAAAAGTTGTGTGCGAACAGCAAAAATGAAAACTCATAAACTTTGCTGGGGAAGCAAAGTCATGCAGTTTTGAGGCCAAAAACGCACCCAAAAAAACGCGCAAAAACGCCACGAAAAACGCACTGTGTGCACATAGCCTAAGACATTTTGAAGGAATGAGGTCTGTCTCAAAAACAGCTGAAATTGGTGTGCCAAACCTTCGAGGCAAAGGACATTTGACTTATATGCGTTGTGTTGAGAGAACCACTGACATAATACACTGCATAATTCCTAAGGATTTATATCTAGTATGTGGTCACCAGGCCTATAAATGACTTTCCCGGGGCGCAGAGGGGATCGACACCTCTGCACGCCTTATGCCGCTACCTTCATATTTCCTCATGGTGTTCTAGATATAATGCTTTACCCAAACATTTCCTATATAAACGAGCTGCAGACAAATGTCCCTGACAATTTGGTTCTCAGGTATAAGTGGGTGGCTGATGGGCATTTTATAGATGGGAATGTTGATACTATTAGTGTATGTAGCTGCTAGAATTGGTATATTTGTTATGACAACACTATGAAAAGAGACATGTAAGATCAAGTATCACAGGCCGTCAGTTACCACATGTGAAAAATACCTCAGTGCTCCCTTAGTAAATATATATGATGAAATTTACAAATAAGATATCTATCGGTAAACGGGGTTGGCCCCTCCTTGCTGTCATAGCATGGGGATATAGCTGATGGATAAATTGTCTGTAAATAATAAAAAGGGAGGAACTGTTATGGTTAATATTTTATATTAAGTTTTGATTATCATTTAAGCAATTTATATATCTTTAATAATTTTGTATTTCGTATTAGCTTAATAAGTGTTATTCATAAAAGCAATAACACTGGGTGTAGTCTCTTTAAAGAGGCCTTTGTCTAA
The DNA here is from genome assembly GCF_048569485.1 of Anomaloglossus baeobatrachus. Lineage (NCBI taxonomy): Eukaryota > Metazoa > Chordata > Amphibia > Anura > Aromobatidae > Anomaloglossus > Anomaloglossus baeobatrachus. The sequence goes on along the minus strand of NC_134355.1, from coordinate 217,248,223 downwards.
AGTTTCTTTGTGAATTGAAGGTCCAGAAAACTGGACAGATCTGATTTTAAGGAATTCAGCAGGATCCATAATTTACGATTTTGTTATTTCCAACTTTCATTCCATTTTTGGTCATGTACTAAGCCGTCCCCTTATCTTTTGTGGTTTTAATAAACTACTGTTTGGGCATCTGAGATTCAGACAAATCCTGGTACACGGACATTGGCTGTGTGTTCTTGTGTTTGTCTCTGATGCATCGCTATTAATTGGACCAACACTGGCAGATCTGGAGATCACTTTGCATCTCACCCGAAATAGCTCTCCCAGGAAAGGGGTTTCCACGACAGTCTGACATCATGAATAATTTGTATCAATGAAATAATGCTGAACCTGGGTAGAATTGCAATCATCCATCATAAATTCATAACAAAGAAATATACATAGAATAACATCCTAGCGTTAATAAATGTACATTAAATCACTATGAAAATAAAGTTCAGATGGATTCCTGGTGTTAAAGTTGAGAATCCAGAATGCTTCAGATTTGAGTAGAGCCTTTCTCTAGTCTCCTCCACGTCTGAGTCTATTAACCCTAAGGAAGCCGGCAAAGCTTCACTGGCTACCTTAGTGTTAATAAGCCCAGATGTGGAGGAGACTGGAGAAAGGCTCTAGCCAGGTTCTGCATTATTTCATTGATACAAATTATTTATGATGTCAGACTAATCAGAGGGGCATATTGTTTTTAATGTTAGGACACAGATCAGTTTATTATGTTTGACTAAAGGCCGCTTTACACGCTACGATTTATCTGACGATATGTCGTCAGGGTCACCGTTTTAGTGACGCACTTCCGTCATCGTTAGCGACGTCATTGCGTGTGACACCTATTTGCGACTCCGAACGATCGCAAATAGGGTGAAAATCGTTGATCATTGACACGTCGTTCAGTTTCAAAATATTTTTCGTCGTTTGGAACGCAGCAGACATATTGCTACGTTTGACACCCTGCCAATGACGAACAACATCCACACGATTGCTTTGGTCAAACAATATATCGCTGAACGGTGTAGCGTCGTTTGTGAGATGTGTACGTGTGACCGCTACAAAACGATCTATGAGCGATCTCGGCAAATCGTAACAACGATCTGGGTGTGTCATACTGCTAACGAGATCGCTAGCGATATCGTTGTGTGTAAAGCAGCCTTTAGCCCTCACGGTTGAAACCGGTCAACAGGGTTTGTCCCTATACTGACGGTTTATTTTATTAATTAAAATTTAATAAAAAAAAATTTTCATTCTATGGAACCACTGAAAAATATTTTCTTTTTCAATGTGCTTATCCACTTGTGACCAACGGTCTTTTCAGGTGATTCATATATGCGGGTGCAGAAACATGAATGTCTTGGTGGGTTTTTTCTTTCTTGGACTATTTAGTTTTTTGGTTACTTATGTAGAGGGGTGATCTGACCCCTGCAAGCCTCCCTGAAGACCTGTGATCTTACACTATGTGCTTTTATATTGTTACTGTGTATTAATGTATTATTGGTTTTACTTGTTATTTAAACTGTCGGCTGTATTGGGTAAGTCACAGTCCCACCAACTATCACAAGATGGCGCTGCACCCCCCTAGTTAAAGACAGGAGTGTCAGGTACAAAGGGATAGTGGTGGAGTTGCTAGGGCAAGAGAGATTGCCCTGCCCATAGTTACAAAAAAAGGAGGAGGGAAGGAAAAAGGACAGTTAGTTGTAGTAGAGAGAAGAAGAGGAAGGAAGCTGTGCAGACAGAGCGGTTCCTGGGAGCAATTGAAAAGCGCTCATGCGGCTAACGGGGAAGATGGAACGTGCACGGCATGCAGAAATCGTGGTGCTAAGTCATAGGGGCAGCTGCCGTGACCACACAGTTAAGAGAATCCTGAAGTGGAAATCACTCTGGCCAGCAGAGCAATGTGTTAAAGATCAAAAGTGAAACTGAAGGAGAAACTGGTAAGGAGACTGCGGGCAAGATGGCAGCCAAGATGGCGGACGACAACGTGGCTCCCAAGATGGCAGTGACATGTGACCTGAAAGAAGGTGACCCTGCCCATCGTGAGAGTAGACGGTGCTCGAGCGCACAAAAAAGTACCTGTCCTGAAGGAGTGTTGGTTACGCTGGGGGGAGGCGTTGCAGAGAAGGTCCGGCATGTGATGGGAGGATTTCACCGCCGAGGAGTCCAGTGGAGGAAGGAAAAAGTCCTCCCCAGCAAAGGTGATGTTCTCAGGAGATGGATGCAGCAACTAAAGAGATGCTAGCTGGTGAATACAGCTCAGCGTGTGCAGGAGGCGTGGCCATGGAGATAGACGAGGGATGTGGCTGGATCCTGGTGACGGAAGAGGCAGGACCCAGAGGACAGGAAGAGCACGTCATCGAGGCGACCAGTGCCATTTTATGATGAGCGAGCAGAGAGGAAGAACGGAACAGAAAATGAGTCGCGGCTTACGTCTGACGGGCCCAGGGGCATCGACGGGAGGAAGATTACTGGTGCCACCTAAGCGGGCCATGGTTCTGTCCCAGGAGGCTACTTGCTACCCAGAGCTGGGACTAATTTGACACGAATACTGGGTATGGTGGTGGGAGATGATGCTGGAGGCCGCGGCAGAAGCGGAGGCCACAGCGGGAGCAGCAGCAGGTGCCTCTGCAGCAGCAGCTGCAGCCAGAGTACAGCCCCGGCCTGCCACCCCCGCCCAGGTCCAATGGGGAAAAGAGGAAGCAGAAAGGGAGAGAGAGGCGAAACGGCGCCGTGCCAGAGCTGCAGCTGCAGAGGAAGAATGGAAGGCAAAGCAGGCTGCTAAAAAAAGATCCCTCGAGGCCGGAAGAGGCCTAGCCAAGGATCAGGGGACCCAGATGACTAGGGATGTCGCCGTCGGGCCATCCCGGCCCCCTTCACCACCTGCTCAAGTATTTGCTCCTGCTGTCAGGCCCGATTCTCCACCTCAGGCAACAGCAGGCCCTGCTGAGGTTACCACAGAAAGTCACAGCACCCAGAATATTGCCCAGCTGTTCAAAACCCAGATGGTGATGGAAGAGAGCTCCTGGATCCAGAAGAGGAGCAAGACAGCATGGCAAATCTTAGGGCCCCCTGGAGGTAGAGAAGATCCCTGTCACCTTGTTCTTACACGGCTTGGATGAGAGGCCTGGAAGCAAGAGGGAAGCTGCCTTAAAGATAAAGAACCAGTGGGAATTGCTTATATTTGATGGTGGCCTTGTTACAGTGGTTTTTGTTGAAGAAGTGACCCCTAGTAGCTGCTGTTAGTGTTGAAGGCTGCGAGGCTTGTTGGGCTTAAAATGTTGCCCATGTGGTCGGAAAGGCCTGTAAAGTTATTAATAGAGGGAAGTTGTGATGCCCCTCGTGACCAGGAAGGGTCAGCAGATCTATTTTAGAGGGATGTTGCAATGCCCCTCGTGGACGGGAGTGGCATGAACTTTATTTTTGTTTTATCCCCATGCAAGTTTGTGCACGTTGTGCCCCCCTGCTGGGTTCTAGGGAATGTGAACACTGGAGCTAGAGGAGGACTTTGCCCTTGGCCCGGAACTTACCTTGCAGCTCTCAGCAACCCCGTCTCACTGCACTTGTGCTTGGTATCATTGTTTCTCTTCAGTTAACCATGGTTACCTCTAAAGAAACACGTGCAGCCATCATTGCTCTGCACAAAAATGGCCTAACAGGGAAGAGTATCGCAGCTACAAAGATTGCACCTCAGTCAACAATCTATCGCATCATCAATAACTTCAAGGAGAGAGCTTCCATTGTTGCCAAAAAGGCTCCTGGGCGCCCAAGAAGGACCAGCAAACGTCAGGACTGTATCTTAAAACTGTTTCAGCTGCGGGATCGGACTACTAGCAGTGCCGAGCTAGCTCAGCAATGGCAGCAGGCTGGTGTGAGTGCTTCTGCACGCACTGTGAGGCGGAGACTCTTTGAGCAAGGCCTGGTTTCAAGGAGGGCAGCAAAGAAGCCAATTCTCTCCAGAAAAAACATCAGGGACCGACTGATATTCTGCAAAAGGTACAGGTAGTGGACTGCTGAGGACTGGGGTAAAGTCATTTTCTCAGATGAATCCCCTTTTCGATTGTTTGGGACATCTGGAAAACAGCTTATTAGGAGAAGAAGAGGTGAGCGCTACCACCAGTCTTGTCTCATGCCAACTGTTAAGCATCCTGAAATGATTCATGTGTGGGGTTGCTTCTCTGCCAAGGGAATCGGCTCATTCACAGTCTTGCCTAAAAACACAGCCATGAATAAAGAATGGTACCAGAATGTCCTCCAAGAGCAACTTCTCCCAACTGTCCAAGAGCAGTTTGGAGCCCAACAATGCCTTTTCCAGCATGATGGAGCACCTTGCCATAAAGCAAAGGTGATCACTAAATGGCTCATGGAACAAAACATGGAGATTTTGGGTCCATGGCCTGGAAACTCCCCAGATCTTAATCTAATTGAGAACTTGTGGGCAATCATCAAGAGATAAAAAGAGAAACTTTCAGCTCACCCATTCCATGTGCTCAGATTTCCTTCTGCTGCTCGGGCTGCAGGTGTTGTTACCTGTGTATAATGAAGAGGGAAGAGTTCTGCCCAGCGCAAGAAGGAGAAATACGTCAGTAAATTTCCAGGTGCTTTATTCTGCTTGGTTTCCAATAAAAACGTTCATATAAACATATGAACAGTTAAGACATAGTCCTCCATGGATAATGACACAACAGCGACGCGTTTCGGCTACTGGAGTGTAGCCTTTGTCAAGTGGCTTTACTATGTGAACTGAGTCCTCTTTATACCCATACATGGAAAAGTCCTCCAAACAAACAAACAGGTGCAGGTTCTTGCTGAAATCCTCAGAGTTAACCCATGATGGATCCACTGGCTCAAGATGTGTCACAGCACATTACAGGTACATGGGTTCAAATACAATATAAAAACAAAAGATAGGCACATTATATAACAGTTCTCTCATATCAAAAGACACTGCTTGAGAGTTACATAATAATATTCATATAATAAAAGTTACATGAAAAATACATGAATATATAACAATCAGAGTGATGTGAACCATTACCAGAGAGATTGTGTCACAATATAGATGCATTGTTATAATTGCCCTGTTCCTTAGAAATGATGGAATAACATATGTAGTAAATATTCCATACCCAACGATCAATGCACAAATACAATTGAATCCAGAGAAAAAAAAAAAAAGGCTACACTCCAGTAGCCGAAACGCGTCGCTGTTGTGTCATTATCCATGGAGGACTATGTCTTAACTGTTCATATGTTTATATGACCATTTTTATTGGAAACCAAGCAGAATAAAGCACCTGGAAATTTACTGACGTATGGGTGAGCTGAAAGTTTCTCTTTTTGTCTCTTAAATTGCTGGTTTTTCGTGCTCCCCTGTGCTTCCATAATGGGGTTATTTTTGTCTTTGGTGATTTTTCTATAATATGGACACCGGACAAGAACCCGCAATGTCAGTCCAGGACAGACGCAAACGCTTGGTACAAAACGTTTTTTTGAACAAGAATCAAGCAACTCCTCCAGGGGATATTGCTAAAGAGGACTTTAAAAACCTATACAAACAACTAACAGCAAAAAAAAACAAAAGAAACAAAATTATGGCTGGATGCTGAATTCCTCAGTAATTATGTGGATAAAAAAATGGTGCCAAGAGGTTTGAGAATCACGAAAGACTGCACTTATCCTTACCCAGATCAATTTTTTTCTGATTGGAATGAGATTCTGTCTACCTGCTCATTGAGTTTGATGAACTGCATTATTAAATATGAGCAATTGGAGTTAGTGAAAGTACAACAAACCATTACTGAAATAGAAGAAAAAATGTCTGATGTGGTCAAACCCGACAACTATGAAAATCTAATGAAGAAAATGTCTAGCAACATAGAAAATTTAGAAAACAAAATTGTGGACATTAAAAGACGTAAATGGGAACGAGATAATGAGGATTATTCAAAAAATCAAGTGTATACGTGGAAAAAACATAGAAGTGGATCCAAATCTGCATTTAAAAGGAATAAAAGCAAAAGACGTGTCAGTTTTTCCTATGCAGAGACATCAGGGGATTCCCTTATTCATTCCTCATCTGAGAAGTTGGATCAGAGTGACAGTCAGGACGATTTGGGTCCATTGCAGTCAAAAAACGGGGACGGAGAGCCGGTAGAAAGCATAATACAAACAAGGCAATCTACCAGGAAAAAGAAAATATGAACACCGTTTGGAATCTTACCACCAGAATTTTTCAACCTGAACATTTGTCTGCGCTCTCCAAAGGTTTGGGATTTGCTCCTAAAACACGCTTTAATTTGTTTTCTACCCTGCTAGACATTAATAAGTTTACACGCAATTTAACATTGAAATGTCATTTTTTGGGTGGTGAAGGGGAAAATGTCACTACTAATATTGATGGAATGGAACAGATTAGTGTTGCTACTACTACTTTAATTCCCAGTTTTTCTGAACTGTGTGGTATTACTTCTTTGAGACAATTGGAAGCAGAAAGTGGTGGTTTTATTAAAGCAAACATGAATTCCTTTCATACACACAATAGGGACTACTATCCCATTAATTCTAGACCCTTGATTTTTGATAGATTCCAAGATCTCATTGAGGAAGATTTGGTAAAACTGCACTCCTCACACAGGGATATTAGATCTAATCTCACTAAACTAGAAAAAGCAGCTTTACAAGAAATAAAAAATGACTGGCATATCACGGTAAAAAGGGCGGATAAAGGGGGCGCAATCACAATTATGGACACGGATCTGTAGATTAAGTGCAATGTAGAACTTCTTAGCAATAGTGACACCTATGGGATTTTGGGGGGGGATCCCACCTCATTTTTTCAAAAGGAACTGCTATCAGTACTACGGGATGGAGTGGAGATGGGGATCATTACGCAAAAATTAATGGATTTTTTATACGTTGATAATCCTGTTATGCCCATCTACCACTCCCTCCCCAAGGTGCATAAGGGTGGATTCCCCCCTAAATTTAGACCCATCGTGTCGGCCATAGGGTCTCTATCGGAAAGAATAGGGGCCTGGCTAGACCATGCCTTGCAGCCCTTGGTCAAATCTTTGCCGGGGTACATAAGGGACACTAAAAGTGTCTTTTGTGCCTTTGAAAATTTTCAATGGGAGGATCGTTTTATATGGCTGACAGCAGATGTGGTAGCTCTTTATCCCTCTATCTCTTATGAGGTCATCATGACATCACTCAAACATTTTTTATGCAAATATAGCGACTATGACAATTACATGCAGTCTTTTATACTTGATGTTACTAAATATCTTTTGAATAAAAACTATTTTCTCTTTAATGGAACTTTTTACATCCAGAAGCAGGGTGTTAGCATGGGAGGGAAATATTCACCCTCCCTTGCTAACCTCGTTATGGGTTTCTGGGAAGAGATTTTTCTGATGAATGATGGTAACCCGTGGCAACGGCAAATAATGTGGTACGGAAGGTACATTGATGACCTCCTGTTGGTGTGGGGTGGCACCCAGGAAGAAATTGGTCTGTTTATAGAGTATATCAATCGCAATGATTTTAATTTGCGTTTTACTTCAAATTATCATCAAAGCCAAATAAACTTCCTGAACATCACCCTGCAGGCCGGCGGAGGTACGCCTGATGTGCTTATTACTCCTTACCATAAGGACATAAGTGAGAACACCATTTTGAGATATGGTTCATGTCATCCTAGGCATGTGACTTCTAACATCCCTAAGGGGGAGTTAATTCGAACTAAACGTAATTGCTCAGATAGCAGGTATTTGGGAGAAGTGTTAAGGGACAAGTGTAAGGATCTAAGAGATAGGGGTTACCCCAAAGATTTGCTAGCTAGGACATATGAGGAGGTCTCTCAGATCAAACGTGAGTCACTGCTAATAGATAGGGTAAAACCCTCATGTAGTAATGACAACAATGTCATAAACTTTGTCACTACTTACAGTGAGGATTTTAATGACATTGTTAAAATTGTGAGAAAATACATTCCCATTTTGAATAGTGATTTGACAACCAGAGAAGTACTGACCAAGTGTGATATTAGATTCATTCCAAAAAAAGCTCCCACAATTGGTAATATAGTATCCCCAAGTATTTTTAAAATCTCCCCCGCAATAGGGTTCTACATGGTTGGACCTTAAGGGTTTTTTTAAATGTCATCACAATATTTGTATTTCTTGCTCCCATGCTGATAGGACGAAAACATTTACCTCTATAGTTAATGGCCATACTTATGACATTAATGGATTCATCAACTGTAATACCACGGAGTAATTTATTTAATAACATGCACCCTATGTCGAATACAGTATGTAGGGTGCACTATTGGTCCCCTTAAGAAACGAATAAGGCGACACTTATCTGATGCCTTGGGAACGAATAAAATTGGTACTTCAATGGTATCAAAACATTTTTCTGAAGTACACGGAGGTGATAACAGTAGTTTCAGTTTTTGTGGCATAGAAAGGGTTCAGAAACCTATCAGAGGGGGATGTTATAGACGTAAAATCTTAAATCGTGAATCTTTTTGGATCTTTAAATTGGGAACTAGGCAGCCAAATGGTTTGAATATACGCAAAGATCTGATATTGCAATACAATTGATTGACATGTCTCCGTAGGGTGTAATACATATATAATTGATTAAACAAATGATAATATATATGGAAATAAAATAAAGAATTATAATTATACATGATATATAATAAATGAACAGAGAAATATACACACACTTCCCCCCCCTTTTCCCCTCCCTCTTCCCTCCCCCCCCCCCCTTTTTTCCTCCCTCTATAGCGGAGATTTGTCAATACTATGGTTAGTTGAATTCAGTGGAGTTGCGGTTTAGTGGGACTTAAAAAACAACCACATAGGTATTTTTTCATTAATTTTTCCTTTTTTTTTTTTTTTTTTTTTATACATTGTACTTGTACTTGTGCATTGACTGTTGGGTATGGAATATCTATTACATATGTTATTCTATCATATCTATGAACAGGGCAACTATGACAATGCATCTATATTGTGACACCCTCTCTTTGGTAATAGTTCACATCACTCTGATTGTTATACATTTGTATATATTTTTTATGTAATTTTTATCATGGGAATATTATAATGTAGCATTCAAGCAGTGTCTGTTGATACGAGAGAACTGTTATACAATAGTAGTTTCAGCTCTGGGGACATAGAAAAAGTTTATAAACCCATCAAAATGTTCCCTTTTTTTTTTCTCTGGATTCAATTGTATTTGTGCATTGATCGTTGGGTATGGAATATTTACTACATATGTTATTCCATCATTTCTAAGGAACAGGGCAATTATAACAATGCATCTATATTGTGACACACTCTCTCTGGTAATGGTTCACATCACTCTGATTGTTATATATTCATGTATTTTTCATGTAACTTTTATTATATGAATATTATTATGTAACTCTCAAGCAGTGTCTTTTGATATGAGAGAACTGTTATATAATGAGCCTATCTTTTGTTTTTATATTGTATTTGAACCCATATACCTGTAATGTGCTGTGACACATCTTGAGCCAGTGGATCCGTCATGGGTTAACTCTGAGGATTTCAGCAAGAACCTGCACCTGTTTGTTTGTTTGGAGGACTTTTCCATGTATGGGTATAAAGAGGACTCAGTTCACATAGTAAAGCCACTTGACAAAGGCTACACTCCAGTAGCCGAAACGCGTCGCTGTTGTGTCATTATCCATGGAGGACTATGTCTTAACTGTTCATATGTTTATATGACCGTTTTTATTGGAAACCAAGCAGAATAAAGCACCTGGAAATTTACTGACATATTTCTCCTTCTTGCGCTGGGCAGAACTCTTCCCTAATCATCAAGAGATGGGTGGACAAACAAAAAACAACAAATTCTGGCAAAATGCAAGCAATGCTTAGGCAAGAATGGACAGCTATCAGTCAGGATTTGGTCCAGAAGTTGATTGAGAGCATGCCAGGGAGAATTGCAGAGGTCCTGAAGAAGAAGGGTCAACACTGCAAATATTGACTTGCTGCATTAACTCATTCTAACTGTCAATATAACCTTTTAGTACTCATAATATGATTGCAATTATATTTCTGTATGTGATGTAAACATCAGACAAACACAATTAGAAACCAGAGGGCAACAGATCATGTGAAGATATAATTTTGGTGTCATTCTCAAAATTTTTGTCCATGACTGTAAGGGGGTGACCTGACCGCTGCAAGCCTCTCTGAAGACCTGTTATCTTACTTTGTGTTATTTTATTTAGTGACTGTGTATTAATGTGTTATTGGTTTTACTTGTTATGTAAACAATGTGTAGGTTGTATTGGGTATGTCACAGTCCCACCAGCTACCACAAGATGGCGCTGCAATCCCCTAGTTAGAGGCAGGAGTGTCAGGCACAATGGGATAGTGTTGAGGTTGCTAGAGCAAGAGAGATAGCCTGGCCCACAGTTACAGAAAAAGGAGGAGGGGAGGAAAAAGGAAAATTAGTTGTAGTAGAGAGAAGAAGAGGAAGGAAGCTGGGCAGACAGAACGGTTCCTGGGAGCAAGTGAAGAGCGCTCCTGCAGCTAAAGGGGCAGGCAGAACATGCATGGTATGTGACACGCCCATGGGATCTGTAGGTTACCCGTCACCGGGCTGCAGTTCTTCTCCTGGGTCGCCGCGGTGGCCTTGCCCGGTTCCGTGACCCCGGCGGCGTCATAAAAGCTGGGGATGGGGACGATGAGGGTAGTTGTTCGTGACGCCACCTGTAGTTTGCGGCCAATTATTAGCCGCTGTGGGACTTCTCTCTTCTGGGGTGGATGGTAACGCAGCTCAGATGTCACAGCTCTCCACAGGTACAGCTCGGCCCCAGGGAGGATGATAGGGTAGTAGTAATCGCGTATGGCGATGGGGCGTGATGATAGAAATGCCGGCAGTAACAGGACGACACAGAGGCTGTAGTTCAAGGTCTTTAGTCACTGGAAGCACACCACCATTGGAGCACCGAGCTACGCTGAAATGGGCTTCAGCCAATCCCGGATACTTCGGAGGTCGAGGCCTGTGTTTCCTTCTGTGTGTCTCCTTTCGTCAGTTTCCCTCCACCCAGTTCCTGGGCTGTGGAATGGGTCATGGGTGTCTTCTGCACTCCGTGAACCCTGGGATCCTCCCATCTTTCCTAAGAATCTGGGTCAAGCTTCCAGCTCCAGACCACGGCTCCCAAACCGTCTGTGTCTCTACTTATCTTCCCCTGAGTGCAACCTGCCACTTGCTGAGCACGGAACAGACTAAAGGCCCAGTCACACACAACGACTTACCAGTGATCCCGGCAATGATACGACCTGATAAGAATCGCTGGTAAGTCGCAGGGAGGTCGCTGGTGAGATGTCATACAGTAAGACCTTACCAACAACGCAGTAACGATGAGCGACCTGTATAATGATCTTGGCGGATCGTTATATATGTATAACGACCCTTTTAGGAGGTCGTTGGTAGGCATCAAAAACAGCAATGCGTCCTGCCCAGCAGGACATTGCCTTTGAAGAAAATGGTCCGGACCATTTGGCAACGACTAGCGATCTCACAGCAGGGGCCTTATCGCTGGTTGGTGTCACGAGGTGTAACGAGATCGTTGGCGAGGTCGTTGCTACGTCACAGAAACTGTGACTCAGCAACGATCTCCTTAGCAATCTCGTTGTGTGTCACGGGGCCTTAACTATCATATGTGATGACTCCTAAATACCCTTGGGCGATTTTTGAAGTGTTATGGAATAATCCTTACTTTTTGAAAAACTCTCTAATCTATCTTACACAGAAATATGGACTGATATATAATCTGACTAACTAGTATGCCCCTATTCCCAAAATAAGTGTAATGAGACAATTTCAAATATACATACCTTTTCTGGACTGTGCACCTACTAGTTGTGAGCTCTTTTGGTGAAGCACTTTTCCCACTATTATAATAGGAGCACTGGAGTCTAGAGTACAGTCTCTGACAGAAGTTCTGTCGCTTATCCATGTTATGTAAATAAAAGCTTATAACCTGACTGTAAATTCATGCATTGGTTTTATAAATTACTCTTTTGAAAACTGAAACCCTCCCAAATTTGGTTTAGGATATGAAAATAAAGTTGCAGTAAAGCTGAAATACTAATCATTTAATGAACACAGAAAGGTCAGATTTTGTCAAGACAAAAGTTTTGTCGCCCACAGAAAGTAATGGGAAATGCAAACAAATAATTAACTTCTAATACAAAGAAATGTTGCATAACATTGGTGAATGAAGTTGTGGTGCTATTAGAGCCATATGTAATATTTTGTGTGACTTCCATGAGCTTAAAGGACTGCATCCATGTGGTTCAACAATGATTCATACAATTTATTGATGAAGTCATCAGGAATAGCAAAAAATGCAGTCTTACATGCCTCCCAGAGTTTATCTAGATTCTTTGGTTTTGTCTTTCAAGCTTCCTCTTTCATCCTACCCCAAACATGCTCAATAATGTTCATGTCTAGTGACTGGGCTGGCCAGTCCTTGAACACCTTGATCTTGTTTGCCAGGAGGAACTTTATTGTAGAAATGGATGTATGAGATGGAGCACTATCCTGCTGCAGAATTTGACCCCTTTTATGATTGGACCATGATCTTTCCACCACCAAACCTGACTGTTTTCTGGATCCATACGGGCTCCAGTAGGTGTCCTGCAGCATTTGCGGTGGCTGTGGTGTAATTCAACTGAAGATTTATCAGAGAAATCCACCATCTGCCCCTTTTCCAGCATCCATCTGTTTAGCAGGCTGTGGGACTTGGCAAATGCCACACGTTTTTTTAATTGCCTTTTGTTTAGTGCTGGCTTCTGGGCACAGATTCGACCATGGAGGCCATTGCAAGACAGAATCCTACAAACTGTTCTAGTTGACACAGTGACTTGAGGTGACCAGGCCTTTTGGAGCTCTGCTGCAATGGAAGAGGGGCTGGCTTTGGATTTTCTAACCAACAAACGTTCCTCCTGAGCAGTTGTCTTGCGGGGTTTGCCGGACCTGGGCTTGTCAAAAACATCTACAGTCTCTTCAAATCTTTTTTTAATTATTTGTACTTGACGCTGAGACACATTAAAGGTGCCAGCCACCTCTGCAGTGGATCTGGTCTTTAGCTTCTTAATAATCAAGGCTTTGGTCGCAGGGTACATTTTTGTCATGTTGTCAGAGGTCAAGTTGCAGTTCAACTGAAGGTCTGGGGTGCTGGGTTTCTTTTTATACATACCCACAAATTAACCAATCATTTAGTGATCACAGGTGAGGATGTAAACTAGGATTGGGTGCATTATATGACAAGGCGACAAAAATTTTGTCTTGCCAAAATCTGACATTTCTGTGTTCATTAAATGATCAATATTTCAGCTTTGCAGCAACTTTATTTTCATAACCTAAACCAGATTTAGGAGGGTTTTAGTTTTTAAAAGAGCATCATTGAGACTATAAGTTGAAATGTCGGTTTATTTTGAAAAAACATTTTTGCCTTACAATAAAATCACTTTCAGATCATTTTTGTTTCATATTATTCTTTTTTATGAGTGTGCCGAACTCATTTTTTCTACTGGATTTCTATTTTCCTTCTGAGCACCTCTCTGTCATAGTGTTAGTGAAGTCAGGCTGACTCTTTCAACATGCAGCACAGGATGTGACATTGCACCTCTCTTCCCTATCTCTTCTCTCTATTTTCCTCCTCCTTTCTCTTTTCTCCCTCTCCCTCTCCTGGCATAGTCAGTACATAAATCTCTCTCTCTCACTCTCTCAGACAGACGATCAGGATCGTGGAGGCGTGAGAGAGAATAATAAAGATGGAGTCTCTAAGTGTGTCTCTGTATTTATTTCTAATAAAGTATTTTTTCTCTGTGGGATATCTTTTTTTAACCCTTTGTTGGAGATTCTTAATGGCCGGGTCAAACTTGGCCTTACATTAAGAATCTCGGGCTTTATACCAGGTGGTAAAACAAAGCTGGTATTAACCCTTTATTACCCAGCATGCCACTTGACACCAGGGCCGCTGAAGAGTCGATTACAGCTCCAGAAGAAGGCGCTTCTATGAAAGCGCCATTTTCTGGGGCGCCTGCGGACTGCAATTTGCAGCGGTGGGTGGGCCCAGAAAGCTTGGGCCCTCTGTGCTGCGGATTTCAGTTCCCAGCTGCCTAGTTGTACCTGGCTGGACACAAAAATTGGGCGAAGCCCATATTGGTCTTTCTTTAATTATTTCATGAAATAATTAAAAAAAAAAAGGCTTGCTTATATTTTTATTCCCAGCTGGGTACAAATAGGCAGGTGGGGTTATGTGTTTGGGGTTTTTTATTTTTTTTATTTTTTTAATGAATTTAAAAAAAAAAAAATTCGACATGGGCTTTGCCCATTGAACACCCAATCATTTTACTGCTCACTCATGCCTACTCCTGACCACACAGCCAGCAGAACAAGGAATCAGATCAGCTGACTCCAGTGCCGGCCGATTACTTGTTCTGTGTCCCCCTGCATCCATCCCAGCGTGTGCGGGCTGTGAGATCATCTGAGTTTGGCCGGCACCGGAGTCAGCTGATCTGAACTCAGTTGAAATCCAAGCCGAACACTCTGTGATGGATGCAGCGGGACACAGAACAAGTAAATTGTCAACACTGGAGTCAGCTGATCTGAACTCAGCTGAACTCGTGACTAGAGTTGAGCGATGTTCGATTTTAACCGTTCGCGAATTTCAAATGCGAGTGATTTTGAGCGGTGTTCAAGTCGTTCGACGAACTTGAACGATTTGCTTCAAGTTCGGCAGTTCGAGTTACCGTTCCATAATGGTTCGATCACCAAAAGCATGGCTTTTTACAGTAAGGCTATGTGCGCACATTGCATATTTGCATGCGTCCTGCATCCCCAGCACAATCCCTCTCTCTTTCCTACTCACCAATCACGGGCGCGGCGCAGCACGGCTGTCAGAAAGCTCCGGCGGCTTTTGAAAATGGCTGCCGCTCATTACTCAATCTGGTATTCCCTGCTTTCTCCGCCCACCGGCGCCCATGATTAGTTGCAGTCAGACACGCCCCCATGATGAGTGACAGCTGTCTCACTGCAACCAATCACATCCATCCATCCCTGCATCCCTCCATCCCTTCATCCATCCCTTCATCCATCCCTCTCTCTATCCATCTATCATGGCAGGCGTCTCCCCGAGATACCTTCCATGATTAACCTGTAAGTGAAGGTAAATAAACACAACGAAAAATCCTTTATTTGGAATAAAAGACAAAAAACCACCCTCTTTCACCATTTTAGTAAAATCCCCAAATACCCTTCCAGGTCCGACGTAATCCACAGAGGTCCCGCAACACATCCAGCTCTGCTACATGAAGCTGACAGGAGCGGCAGTAAAACACGAGCACTCTGTGTCAGATCCACGCAGCAACTGAAGTGAGCCGCGCTTTCAGCGAGGACGTCACTGAGGTAATGCCTGCGTGTGCGATGATGATCCATGATGATCCCTCCATCCATTCATCCATCCCTCCCTCCCTTCCTCTCTCCATCTCTCCATCCATTCATCCCTCCCTACATCCCTCCCTCCATCCATCCATCCCTCCCTACATCCCTCCCTCCATCCATCCATCTCTCTATCCATCCCTCCATCCATCCCTTCATCCATTCATCCATCCCTCCATTCATCTATCCCTCCATCCATCTATCCATCCATTCATCTATCCCTCCATCCTTCCCTCCATCCCTCACTTCATCTATTCATCCCTCCCTCCAACTCTCCATCCATTCATCCCTCCCTTCATCCTTCCCTCTATCTCTCCATCCATCCCTCTATCCCTCCATTCATCTCTTCATCCATCCCTCCATCCATCACTTCATCCATTCATCCATCCCTCCATCCATACCTCTATCCCTCCATCCATCCCTCTATCCCTCCATCCATCCCTCTATCCATCCATCCATCCCTCCATCTGTCCATCCCTCCCTCCATCCATTCATCCCTCCCTCCATCCCTCCATCCATCCCTCTATCCCTCCATCCATCCCTCTATCCCTCCATCCATCCCTCTATCCCTCCATCCATCCCTCTATCCCTCCATCCATCCCTCCATCTGTTCATCCCTCCCTCCATCCATTCATCCCTCCCTCCATCCCTCCATCCATCCCTCTATCCCTCCATCTATCCCTCTATCCCTCCATCCATCCCTCTATCCATCCATCCATCTCTCTATCCATCCATCCATCTCTCCATCTGTCCATCCATTCATCCATCCATTCATCCCTCCCTCCATCCCTCCATCCATTCATCCATCCCTTCCTCCATCCATCCCTCCATTCATCCCTCCCCTCCATCCCTCCCTCCATCTCTCAATCCATTCATCCATCCATTCATCCCTCCCTCCATCCCTCCATCCATTCATCCCTCCCTTCCTCCATCCATCCCTCCATTCAACCCTCCCCTACATCCCTCCCTCCATCTCTCCATCCATTCATTCCTCCCTTCATTCCTCCCTCCATCCATCCCTCTATCCCTCCATCCATCCCTCTATCCCTCCATCCATCCATCCCTGCATCCCTGCATCCCTCCATCCCTTCATCCATCCCTCTCTCTATCCATCTATCATGGCAGGCGTCTCCCCGAGATACCTTCCATGATTAACCTGTAAGTGAAGGTAAATAAACACAACGAAAAATCCTTTATTTGGAATAAAAGACAAAAAACCACCCTCTTTCACCATTTTATTAAAATCCCCAAATACCCTTCCAGGTCCGACGTAATCCACAGAGGTCCCGCAACACATCCAGCTCTGCTACATGAAGCTGACAGGAGCGGCAGTAGAACACGAGTGCTCTGTGTCAGATCCACGCAGCAACTGAAGTGAGCCGCGCTATCAGCGGGGACATCACTAAGGTAATGCCTGCGTGTGCGGTGATGATGGGGGTTGTAGTGCATGCGTGTGTGCGGTGATGAGTGCGGTAGTGCCGGTGTTTGCTCTCCCATCCATCCATCCTTTCATCCATCCATCCCTCCATCCATCCCTCCCTCCATCTCTCCATCCATTCCTCCCTCCCTCCATCCCTCCATCCATCCCTCCAACCCTCCATCCATCCCTCTATTCATCCATCCCTCCATCCATCCCTCCATCCATCCATCCCTCCATCCATCCATCCATTCCTCCATCCATCCCTCCATCCATTCATCCATCTCTCCATCCTTCCCTCCATCCCTCCCTCCATCCATTCCTTCCTCTATCTCTCCATCCATTCATCCCTCCATCCATCCATCACTCTATCCCTCCATCCATTCCTCTGTCCCTCCATCCATCCCTCTACCCCTTCATCCATCCATCCATCCATCCATCCATCCATCCATTCATCCATCCCTCCATTCATCCATCCCTCCATCCATCCCTCTATCCATCCCTCTATCCCTCCATCCATCCCTCCCTCCATCCATTCATCCCTTCCTTGATCCCTCCATCCCTCCCTCCATCAATCCATCCATCCATTCATCCCTCCCTCCATCCATTTATCCCTCCCTTCATCCCTCCCCTCCATCCCTCTATCCCTCCATCCATCCCTCTATCCCTCTATCCATCCCTCTATCCCTCTATCCATTCCTCTATCCCTCCATCCATCCCTCTATCCCTCCATCCCTCAATCCATTCATCCATCCCTCTATCCATCCCTTTATCCCTCCATCCATCCCTCCCTCCATCCATCCATCCATTCATCCCTCCCTCCATCCCTCCCTCCATCCATTCATCCCTCCATCCTTCCCTCCATCCCTCCATCCATCCATCCATCCCTCCCTCCATCTATTAATCCCTCCCTTCATCCCTCCATCCATCCCTCTATCCCTCCATCCATCCCTCTATCCCTCCATCCATCCCTCTATCCCTTCATCCATCCATCCCTCCATCCATTCATCCATCCCTCCATCCCTCCCTCCATCTATCCCTCTATCCCTCCATCCATCCCTCTATCCTTCCATCCATCCCTCTATCCTTCCATCCATCCATCCATCCCTCCCTCCATCCCTCCCTCCCTTCATCCCTCCCCTCCATCCCTCCATCCATCCCTCTATCCCTCCATCCATCCCTCTATCCCTCCATCCATCCCTCTCTCCATCCATCCATCCATCCATCCATCCATTCCTTCATCTATCCATCCATTCATCCATCCCTCCCTCCATCCATTCATCCCTCCCTCCATCCATCCCTCCATCTCTCCATCCATTCATCCCTCCCTTCCTCCATCCATCCCTCCCTCCCTTCCTTCATTCCTCCCTCCATCCCTCCCTCTATCCATCCCTCTATCCATAAATCCCTCCATACCTTCATCCCTCCATCCATCCCTCCATCCATCCCTCCATCCATCCCTCTATCCCTCCTTCCATCCCTCTATCCATCAATCCCTACATCCCTTCATCCCTCCATCCATCCATCCTTCCCCTCCATCTGTCCATCCATTCATCCATCCATCCATTCATCCCTCCCTCCATCCCTCCATCCATTCATCCCTCCCTTCCTCCATCCATCCCTCCATTCATCCCTCCCCTACCTCCCTCCCTCCATCTCTCCATCCATTCATTCCTCCCTTCATTCCTCCCTCCATCCATCCCTCTATCCCTCCATCCATCCCTCTATCCCTCCATCCATCATCCCTGCATCCCTCCATCCCTTCATCCATCCCTTCATCCATCCCTCTCTCTATCCATCTATCATGGCAGGCGTCTCCCCGAGATACCTTCCATGATTAACCTGTAAGTGAAGGTAAATAAACACAACGAAAAATCCTTTATTTGGAATAAAAGACAAAAAACCACCCTCTTTCACCATTTTATTAAAATCCCCAAATACCCTTCCAGGTCCGACGTAATCCACAGAGGTCCCGCAACACATCCAGCTCTGCTACATGAAGCTGACAGGAGCGGCAGTAGAACACGAGTGCTCTGTGTCAGATCCACGCAGCAACTGAAGTGAGCCGCGCTATCAGCGGGGACATCACTAAGGTAATGCCTGTGTGTGCGGTGATGATGGGGGTTGTAGTGCATGCGTGTGTGCGGTGATGAGTGCGGTAGTGCCGGTGTTTGCCCTCCCATCCATCCATCCTTCCATCCATCCATCCCTCCCTCCATCTCTCCATCCATTCATCCCTCCCTACATCCCTACATCCATCCCTCCAACCCTTCATCCATCCCTCTATCCATCCATCCCTCCATCCATCCCTCCATCCCTCCCTCCATCCATTCCTTCCTCTATCTCTCCATCCATTCATCCCTCCATCCATCCATCCTTCTATGCCTCCATCCATCCCTCTGTCCCTCCATCCATCCCTCTATCTCTTCATCCATCCATCCCTCCATCCATTCATCCATCCCTCCATCCATCCCTCTGTCCCTCCATCCATCCATCTATCCCTTCATCCATCCATCCATCCATCCATTCATCCCTCCATTCATCCATCTATCCATCCCTCTATCCCTCCATCCATACCTCCCTCCATCCATCCATTCATCCCTCCCTCCATCCCTACATCCCTCCCTCTATCCCTCCATCAATCCATCCATCCATTCATCCCTCCCTCCATCCATTTATCCCTCCCTTCATCCCTCCCCTCCATCCCTCTATCCCTCCATCCATCCCTTTATCCCTCTATCCATCACTCTATCCCTCTATCCATTCCTCTATCCCTCCATCCATCCCTCTATCCCTCCATCCCTCAATCCATTCATCCATCCCTCCATTCATCCATCCCTCATCCATCCCTCTATCCATCCCTTTATCCCTCCATCCATCCCTCCCTCCATCCATCCATCCATTCATCCCTCCCTCCATCCCCCCCTCCATCCATTCATCCCTCCATCCTTCCCTCCATCCCTTCATCCATCCCTCCCTCCATCTATACATCCCTCCCTTAATCCCTCCATCCATCCCTCTATCCCTCCATCCATCCCTTCTATCCCTCCATCCATCCCTCTATCCCTCCATCCATCCCTCTGTCCCTCCATCCATCTCTCTATCCCTTCATCCATCCATCCCTCCATCCATTCATCCATCCCTCCATTCATCCATCTATCCATCCCTCTATCCCTCCATCCATACCTCCCTCCATCCATCCATTCATCCCTCCCTCCATCCCTACATCCCTCCCTCTATCCCTCCATCAATCCATCCATCCATTCATCCCTCCCTCCATCCATTTATCCCTCCCTTCATCCCTCCCCTCCATCCCTCTATCCCTCCATCCATCCCTTTATCCCTCTATCCATCACTCTATCCCTCTATCCATTCCTCTATCCCTCCATCCATCCCTCTATCCCTCCATCCCTCAATCCATTCATCCATCCCTCCATTCATCCATCCCTCATCCATCCCTCTATCCATCCCTTTATCCCTCCATCCATCCCTCCCTCCATCCATCCATCCATTCATCCCTCCCTCCATCCCTCCCTCCATCCATTCATCCCTCCATCCTTCCCTCCATCCCTTCATCCATCCCTCCCTCCATCTATACATCCCTCCCTTAATCCCTCCATCCATCCCTCTATCAATCCATCCATCCCTTCTATCCCTCCATCCATCCCTCTATCCCTCCATCCATCCCTCTGTCCCTCCATCCATCTCTCTATCCCTTCATCCATCCATCCCTCCATCCATTCATCCATCCCTCCCTCCATCCCTCTATCCCTGCATCCCTCTATCCCTCCATCCATCCCTCTATCCTTTCATCCATCCCTCTATCCTTCCATCCATCCATCCATCCCTCCCTCCATCCCTCCATCCATTCATCCCTCCGTTCATCCCTCCCCTCCATCCCTCCATCCATCCCTCTATCCCTCCACCATCCCTCTATCCCTCCATCCATCCCTCTCTCCATCTATCCATCCATCCATTCCTTCATCTATCCATCCATTCATCCATCCCTCCCTCCATCCATTCATCCCTCCCTCCATCCATCCCTCCATCTCTCCATCCATTCATCCCTCCCTTCCTCCATCCATCCCTCCCTCCCTTCCTTCATTCCTCCCTCCATCCCTCCCTCTATCCCTCCATCCATCCCTCTATCCATAAATCCCTCCATCCCTTCATCCCTCCATCCATCCCTCCATCCATCCCTCCATCCATCCCTCTATCCCTCCTTCCATCCCTCTATCCATCAATCCCTACATCCCTTCATCCCTCCATCCATCCTTCCCTCCATCCCTCCCTCCATCCCTCTATCCCTCCCTCCATCCCTCTATCCATCCATCCCTTCATCCATCCCTTGATCCCTCCCTCCATCTCTCCATCCATTCATCTCTCCCTTTATTCCTCCCTCCATCCATTTATCCCTCCCCTCATCCCTCCCCTCCATCCCTCTATCCCTCCATCCATCCCTCTATCCTTCTATCTATCCCTCTATCCCTCTATCCATTCCTCTATCCCTCTATCCATCCCTCTATCCCTCCATCCCTCAATCCATTCATCCATCCCTCCATTCATCCATCCCTCATCCATCCCTCTATCCATCCATTTATCCCTCCATCCATCCCTCCCTCCATCCATCCATCCATTCATCCCTCCTTCCATCCCTCCCTCCATCCATTCATCCCTCCATCCTTCCCTCCATCCCTCCATCCATCCATCCATCCCTCCCTCCATCTATTCATCCCTCCCTTCATCCCTCCATCCATCCCTCTATCCCTCCATCCATCCCTCTATCCCTCCATCCATCCCTCTATCCCTCCATCCATCCCTCTGTCCCTCCATCTATCCCTCTATCCCTTCATCCATCCATCCCTCCATCCATTCATCCATCCCTCCATCCCTCCCTCCATCCATCCCTCTATCCCTCCATCCATCCCTCTATCCTTCCATCCATCCCTCTATCCTTCCATCCATCCATCCATCCCTCCCTCCATCCCTCCATCCATTCATCCCTCCGTTCATCCCTCCCCTCCATCCCTCCATCCATCCCTCTATCCCTCCACCATTCCTCTATCCCTCCATCCATCCCTCTCTCCATCCATCCATCCATCCATTCCTTCATCTATCCATCCATTCATCCATCCCTCCCTCCATCCATTCATCCCTCCCTCCATCCATCCCTCCATCTCTCCATCCATCCATTCATCCCTCCCTCCATCCCTCCCTCCATCCATTCATCCCTCCATCCTTCCCTCCATCCCTTCATCCATCCCTCCCTCCATCTATACATCCC
>NC_134355.1:215680979-215835979 GCF_048569485.1 Anomaloglossus baeobatrachus | reverse complement strand
GCGGCGCGCACAGCGATGACGTCATCGCGGTGCGCGCCGCTAGTGTCCAGATCAGCTGACCGCCGGCACAGACAGGAAGACTCAATGCTGCAGGGGGGCGGCTCCACACACGGTGACGGGTGAGTACACTGATTCACTGCACCCCGCGCTGATAATGATGCACGGGGGGCAGTGAATACAGCCGCACATGATCACTCCAGGCTGTAGTTGCCAGGGGTGATCACGGCCGGCTGCTAATTATGCACGCATCCCCCCCCGCCCATCACCCCGCCCACCTGTCAGCGCCGGTTTCGCTGAGAGATGATGGGCGGGAGGATGGGCGTGCATATGTAACGAGCGGGCCCACGTGGTCACGGCAGGCTGTTACAGCCTGCTCGTCCCGCCGATGACCCGCTCCACCGCGGCACCCTCATTCCCCGCAGCCTTATAGTCAGACCATAAGACGCACCCCCCACTTTCCCCAACATTTGGGGGGAAAAAAGTGCGTCTTATGGTCCGAAAAATACGGTATGTTGCTCAGTTAAATTTTAATAAATTTTCAACATAAAAGGGTGGGTCAATTATTATTCAACCCCTAGGTTTAATATTTTGTGGAATAACCCTTGTTTGCAATTACAGCTAATAATCGTCTTTTATAAAGACCTGATCAGGCCGGCACAGGTCTCTGGAGTTATCTTGGCCCACTCCTTCATGCAGATCTTCTCAAAGTTATCTATGTTCTTTGGGTGTCTCATGTGGACTTTAATCTTGAGCTCCTTCCACAAGTTTTCAATTGGGTTAAGGTCAGGAGACTGACTAGGCCACTGCAACACCTTGATTTTTTCCCTCTTGAACCAGGCCTTGGTTTTCTTGGCTGTGTGCTTTGGGTCGTTGTCTTGTTGGAAGATGAAATGACGACCCATCTTAAGATCCTTGATGGAGGAGCGGAGGTTCTTGGCCAAAATCTCCAGGTAGGCCGTGCTATCCATCTTCCCATGGATGCGGACCAGATGGCCAGGCCCCTTGGCTGAGAAACAGCCCCACAGCATGATGCTGCCACCACCATGCTTGACTGTAGGGATGGTATTCTTGGGGTCGTATGCAGTGCCATCCAGTCTCCAAACGTCACGTGTGGGTTGGCACCAAAGATCTCGATCTTGGTCTCATCAGACCAGAGAACCTTGAACCAGTCTGTCTCAGAGTCCTCCAAGTGATCATGAGCAAACTGTAGACGAGCCTTGACATGACGCTTTGAAAGTAAAGGTACCTTACGGGCTCGTCTGGAACGGAGACCATTGCGGTGGAGTACGTTACTTATGGTATTGACTGAAACCAATGTCCCCACTGCCATGAGATCTTCCCGGAGCTCCTTCCTTGTTGTCCTTGGGTTAGCCTTGACTCTTCGGACAAGCATGGCCTCGGCACGGGTGGAAACTTTCAAAGGCTGTCCAGGCCGTGGAAGGCTAACAGTAGTTCCATAAGCCTTCCACTTCCGGATGATGCTCCCAACAGTGGAGACAGGTAGGCCCAACTCCTTGGAAAGGGTTTTGTACCCCTTGCTAGCCTTGTGACCCTCCACGATCTTGTCTCTGATGGCCTTGGAATGCTCCTTTGTCTTTCCCATGTTGACCAAGTATGAGTGCTGTTCACAAGTTTGGGGAGGGTCTTAATTAGTCAGAAAAGGCTGGAAAAAGAGATAAATAATCCAAACATGTGAAGCTCATTGTTCTTTGTGCCTGAAATACTTCTTAATACTTTAGGGGAACAGAATTCTTGTGGTTTGAGGGGTTGAATAATAAATGACCCTCTGAATAAACTTTTCACAATTTAAAAAAAAAATAAAAAAAGAAATAACATTCTTTTTTGCTGCAGTGCATTTCACACTTCCAGGCTGATCTACAGTCCAACTGTCACAATGCCAAGTTAATTCCGAATGTGTAAACCTGCTAAATCTGCAGGGGGTTGAATACTACTTGTAGGCACTGTATATAGATATATATCTACACTCACACATAGTACGGAAAGCATTCAGACCCCTATAAATTGTTCACTCTCTGTCGTTGAGTCATTTTTTAAATGCACACTCTGCACCCCATCTTGACAAAAAAAACCCTGAAATGTAGACATTTTTGAAACCTTAATAAACAGGAAAAACTGAAATATCACATGGTCATAAGTATTTAGACCATTTGCTCAGACACTCATATTTAAATCACTAGCTGTCCATTTTCTTGTGATCCTCCGTGAGATGGTTCTAATCCTTCATTGGAGTCCAGCTGTGTTTAGTAAAACTGGTAGGACTTAGTCTGGAAAGGCACAAACCTGTCTATATAAGACCTCAGAGCTCACAGTGCATGTCAGACCAAAGGAGAATCATGAGGTCAAAGGAACTGCCCAAGGAGCTCAGACAGAATTGTGGCAAGGCAGAGATCTGGACAAGGTTACAAAAGAATTTCTGCAGTACTCAAGGTTTTTAAGAGCACAGTGGCCTCCATAATCCTTAAATGGAACAAGTTTAGGACCACAAGAACTCTTCCAAGACCTGGCCGTCCTGCCAAACGAAGCAATCGTAGGACAAGAGACTTGTTGAGAGAGGAACAACCCCAAGATCACTGTGGCGGAGCTCCAGAGATGCAGTAAAGAGATGGGAAAAAGCTCCACAAAGTCAACTACCACTGCAGCCCTCCACCATTTGGGCTTTTATGGCAGAGTGGCCCGACAGAAGCCTCTACTCAGTGCAAGACATATCAAAGCCCGCATAGAGTTTGCAAAAGAATAACACATGAAGGACTCCCAGACTATAAGAAATAAGATTCTCTGGTCTGATGAGATGAAGACAAAACTTTTTGGTGAAATTCTAAGTGGTATGTGTGGAGAAAACCAGGCACTGCTCATCACCTGCCCAATACAATCCCAACAGTGAAACATGGGGGTGGCAGCATCCTGCTATGGGGGTGTTTTTCAGCTGCAGGGACTGAACAACTATTTGCAATTGAAGGAAAGATGAATGCGGCCAAGTACAGAGATATCCTGGATGAAAACCTCTTCCAGAGTGCTCTGGACCTCAGACTTGGCCGAAGGTTCACCTTCCAACAAGACAATGACCGTAAGCACACATCATAAATAACAAAGGAGTGGCTTCAGAAAAACTCTGTGACCATTCTTAACTGACCCAGCCAGAGCCCTGACCTAAACCGAATTGAGCATCTCTGGAGAGACCTGAAAATGGATGTCCACCAACGTTCACCATCCAACCTGACGAAACTGGAGAGGATGTGCAAGGAAGAATGGCAGAGGATCCCCAAATCCAGGTGTGAAAAACTTGTTGCATCATACCCAAGAAGACTCATGGCTGTACTAGCTAAAAAGGGTGCTTCTACTCAATATTGAGCAAAGAGTCCGAATACTTATTACCATGTGATTTTTCTGTTTTTCTTGTTTAAAAATTTGCAAAACTTTCTACATGTCTGATTTTTTCCTGTCAAGATGGGGTGCAGAGTGTACATTAATGAGAAAAAAAATAAACTGTTTTGAATTTGCCAAATGGCTGCAATGAAACAGAGTGAAAAATTTAAAGTGGCTGACTACTTTCTCTACCCACTGTATTTATGTATCTATGTGTATATATATATATGTATATATATATTTCTATATATATATATGTATATATATTTATATATATATTTATATATATATATATATATATATATATATATATTGTGAGGTAGCAGCGTTGCTTGGGCAAAAACGTGAGGCAGTGAGGCAGCAGCGTGTTCACACCAACAGTCTATTTATTGTTGCAGCATAAATAGATCCAATTTCCCACTGTCAAAGTCTCTTCCGGATCACAGCCGGTGCATATAGACAAATTCTTTGCATCAAAAAGTCTTGTTACCTTAGGACCCCGTTAACCGCAGGGATCTGTGTAAGGTTATCCTAGGCTCACACTCTTGGCCTGTGTTCACTCCACACAGAGCTAGCCCAGCTCACACGGCATGTGTTAGCTTCACCAAGCCTGGCTCTCAACTGAGACACACCCTGCTGTGCTCTGCATGATTTTAAATGAAAATGCCGGACATGAGGATTGCTACAAAACCTGGATTGGGAGGAGGGATCTGTCTCCCTGTTACCCTTTGTGCTATACTTCCAGTAACAGCTATAGCAAACTCAGAGGGTTTCCAGACACATTCTGGGGGACACATAGCGGTCTTCAAATATTACCCCTGTCACTGCCTCACAATATATATATATATATATATATATATATATATATATATATATATATATATGAGACAGAGAGACAGACTGAAATCGAAAGATAATGAATAGAGGGCGGATCCCGGCACAGAAACGTCAAGAAATTTCAGATGTGTATATAAAACTTCACATTTATTAAAAAAAATAAAAAACAGCATAAAAATAAATTCCTCCGATCAGCGCGTTTCAGACGCGATAGTCCGTAGTCATGATCATCATGGGAAACAACTAGAAAGCATTTAAATAGTAAATAGTCAAAGGAAGTGACGACTTTTGAATAAATTATGCAAAGCAGCATAAATAGTTCCAGAGAAAAACACCAAGAAAATATGTGAAACCATTAATAGAAATACAATAAATCCGTTCTTTTATTTAGTCCTGAGGGGAAACATGTGTTCATTTGAAAGATAAATAGAGCTTCCTGATAGTGAAGTAACCGAATTCTATCTCCACCTCTTGTGTTGTTATAAACTTTTTTTTAAAGTATGAACCTCAAGGTGATTGGTATCACCATGATGTACTAATCTCACATGTTGAGAAACACTAGAGGGAGTACGGGTAGAAATATGTTTGGCATCATACAGATGCTCTGCGATTCTGGTGTGTAACGCACGACTTGTGCATCCAATATATTGGAGCTAGCAAGTTCTGCAAGTAATGGCATAAACAACAAAATCATCTCCACAATTAGGGAAATGATTATTGGTGTAAACTTTGTTTGTGGCAGTAGCAGTAATAGTTTTTTTATTGGACATAAAAGGACACAATCAACAAGATTTGCTCCCACAATGGTAAGAACCCGTGGCGAAGAGCCAACTACGATATGAAGATTTTTAAAAAATATTTTTTTGTGTAGTCTGTGGGAGAAATAGTAGATTTCAAAGTAAAACCTTTTTTGGATACAAAGACCCACCACCATTTATGATGATGAATTTATCAAATCATGGGATGATATTTTATCTAATTGCTCTGCCAAACTTATAGAACTTATTTTGAAATACAAGAACAAGAAATTGGATACTTTGGAACAAGACATTAAATAAATTGAATCCAATGTTAAATTGCATGCCTCTTCTGCAGCGTTTATAGCCTCACAAAACAAGATCAATGAAAATTTGCAGAAAATGGAGGAGTCTATTACCAAACTCAAACCAAGTAAATTCAAAAGGGATACTCAAGACTATGCCTCTAACCATATATATAACTGGCATTTGTTTAGAGAGGATGGTAAATCTCCAAAATCCATTTTAAAATCTGGCAAACGTAATTTTTCTGAGACCAAAGTGAGTTTCAGTTGCAAAGATGCGGACTCTAGTGAAATAAAAACCGACTTATCGGATGGAGAAGTTGCTGGGACCTCGCATAACTCCTCAGGTTTTTTTTTACCTCAAACCAACAAAAATCATTTCAAACAGCAAAAATATAAAAAAAAAAAAAAGAGGCGGGCCGGGCGCAAACATAACCGGCGGAGGACATAATTACTATAATCGCAAACAACAAATAGAGTCCACTGATTCTATGTCGGTAATTAATCTGTCAGCTACCATTGTAAATCAAGATGAACTGAACTTACTTACTAGAGGTCTAAATTTTGCTCCCATGCAAAAATTTAATTTATTTTCTACCATTGGGGATGTAAATCGATTCATCCGTAATGTCACTTTGAAAAAAACATTTCTATGATTCTGAATGTGAGATATCTTCCTTCCAGCGGAAAAAATTTGTTCCTAATTTTGAACTTTCCACGTTTCAGGAACAGTTATTTCTCGATGATCTTGAGTCATTGGCAGAGCATGATTATAAAAATTTTGAGTTATCTGATGTTTCTTTCCAAAAATGCATTCACAATGCTGCGTTTTATCCCATTCAAAGCCGGACTTAAGGCCGCTTTACACGCTGCAATATCGGTACCAATATCGCTAGTGTGCGTACCCGCCCCCATCGTTTGCGCGACACGGGAATATCGCTGCCCGTGGCGCAAAAAAATCGCGCGGACCCGTCACACTAACCTGCCCTGCGACGTCGTTGTGACCGGTGAACCGCCTCCTTTCTAAGGGGGCGGTTCGTTCAGCGTCACAGCGACGTCACTAAGCGGCCACCCAATCAAAGCGGAGGGGCGGAGATGAGCGGGACGTAACGTCCCGCCCACCTCCTTCCTTCCACATTGCTGCCGGGACGCAGGTAAGGTGAGGTTCCTCGTTCCTGCGGTGTCACACGTAGCGATGTGTGCTGCCGCAGAAACGACGAACTACATCGTCCAAGCAGCAGCAACGATATTTGTGATTAGGGGGGGATGTCACCGATGAGCGATTTTGAACGTTTTTGCGACGATTCAAAATCGCTCATAGGTGTCACACACAACATCACTAAAGCGGCCGGATGTGCGTCACAAATTCCGAGATCACTTTAGCGATGTCGTAGTGTGTAAAGCGGCCTTAAGTACATGGATGAATTTCAGTCCTTAGTGGCTAGAGATCTTAAAGAACTCTCCGTTCAAATGGACAATACTATTCCTATCTATAATCTATCAAGCAGAGAACGTAAAGCATTGTATACTCTGCAATCAAATTCACGCATTACCGTGAAAAATCCAGAAAAAGGCGGTTTCTTTATCGCTCCTTTGGGAGACCCAGACCTTGGGTGTTTAGTTTCTGCCTCCGGAGGACACACAAAGTACTACACCTAAATGTGTAGCTCCTCCCTCTGAGCCTATTTATCCTATTTAGCCTATTTATATTTAAGCCAGTTTATCGCTTTGTGTTCAGGAGGACATACATCCACACATGCATTCTCATATGATTTTTTTTTTTTGGAAAAAGATTGAGAAGTGCGGGTCCACGTCTGGACTCCCGGCATATCCCTTCTCACCCCACTGTGTCGGTGGTGTTGTAAGGTTGATTTCCAAGGCTGGAGCCTTACATGCCGTGCTCCTTCACCATCCCTCCTGGGCTCTGGATTGAAGTGGGAGCCAGCGCGGTCTCCATGCCTGGCAGGAGACCGGTCTCCGTCCACAGCCCCTTGAGGACCCTGCTGGACCGGAGCACTCATCCCCAGGGACCTGGCCCTGCGTCTCAGCAGCTAAGTACCTGAGACGTTCATATGTTGGGGGTCCCCGTCCTTTATTGTGTGGGGAGAGTGTGTTTGCTGTATTTGTTTTGACATTTCCGGCGGGTCTTCTGGCTTTTCGCCCGAGAACCGCGCCGAGGGTGCCTGCGCGTCGGCCTCACTGCTCCAATTTAGGCCCCGGCTTCGCCGGAGGCCTAGTTTCTGTTACCTGCCCTCGCATGTCATTCATGCAGAGGGACAGGCATGGCTCCTCCCGGCGGCCGTCCTGCACAGGGGAGGGACATTCCCCACTGCTTGTGCGTGACTCCCCCCCCCCCCTGCAGGCCTCTATGGCCCTCCAGATCCCGCTTTCCTACAGGGACGCCCCCGTCCCGCCCCCTCTCTTCGCTTCGGCGGCCATTTTCTTGGACAGAGTTCACTCTGCGCTGGGACATCCTGCACTCTGCATCCCTGCTGAGGTGCTGTGCATTGGGGGTCCGGGCTTCGGGATCTGGAGGGCACACAACACCTCTTCCGGCGGTCTGGTAAGCCACAGCCGGTCTCTGGTTGTGGACCTCTGAATATACTCCCTGGGGTTCATTCTCTTTGTAGAAGCTGTTTTCCCCAGTCCAGCAGCATGTCTCACACGAGGAGCAAGGCTCCAAAGCTTTATACTGCATGCGCTGCATGTAAGCTCCTGCTGCCTGAACCGAGCACCTATCCACATTATGATGTCTGCTCTAACTTGGAGGTGCCACAGCCTGGAGTCTCACCCCCAGTGGTCTCTCAGGCTGCTTCTGCACCTGTGGCTGAACCCCCGGCCTGGGTAGAGTCCTTCTCTAGGTCTATCTCCCAGTCATTTGCTGAGTCCATGGGATTTCTGTCCAGGACATTGATGAATATGCATCAGCCCCCTTCACAGGGTGCCTCTAATGCTCTTGCTAAGGGTCCTTTAGGATCCCTATCCTCTGACCTCCGTCCACTGGAGCTCACAGAGGATTCATCATCAGGGCACAGACCCCGTCCTCCTAAGAGGCGCTGCAGGGTTTCCTCTCCCCCCTCATCCCGCGGCTCTGATTCAAGGGTTGAGGACTCGCAGGATGAGGAGGATGCCTTTACAGGGGGCTCGGAGGCTAACTCCATGTGCCCCATTGATCTTTCCGAGGGTGACTCAGAACTTAGTGACTTGTTTGCTTCCATTAATTCTGTACTGGATCTCAACCCTCCAGTATCAGAGGAGCAACCCTCTCTGGCAGAAAAGCACCAGTTTACCTCGCCTAAGAGAGTAAAGAGTGTGTTCTTTAACCACTCCAGTTTTCAGACCGCTGTGACCAAACCCAGGGCCTGTCCTGACAAACGCTTCCCAAAGCGTGGTTCTGATGACCGTTTTCCCTTTCCACCTGAGGTGGTCAAGGAGTGGGCTCACTCCCCAAAGGTAGACCCTCCGGTGTCTAGGCTCTCAGCCCGGACCGTTGTGTCGGTGGCTGATGGCACTTCCCTTAGGGATGCCACTGACCGTCAGATTGACCTTCTGGCCAAATCCGTGTATGAAGCGGCGGGGGCCGCGTTTTCCCCAACTTTTGCAGCAGTGTGGGCCCTCAAAGCCATCTCTGCTTCTCTAGAGGAGATGCATTCCCTCATCAGGGAATCTATGCCCGAGATGGTTGCCTTAACTTCTCAAGCTTCAGCTTTTTCTTCTTATGCCATGTCTGCTATGCTAGAGGCTTCTCACCGCACTGCGGTGGCTTCGGCTAATTCCCTCGTTATCCGCAGGATCTTGTGGCTTCGAGAGTGAAAGGCAGATGCTTCTTCAAAGAAGTACCTTGCTGGGCTCCCTTTTGCTGGTTCCCGACTGTTCGGTGAACAGCTGGATGAAATTATTAAAGAAGCTACTGGCGGGAAGAGTACTTCCATGCCACAAACCAAGACCAGGAAATCTGCCCAGGGTAGGATTCAGTCGAGGTTTCGCTCCTTTCGTTCCTCCAACTGGTCGTCCTCTAAAGGCTACTTTACACACTGCGATATCGGTCCCGATATCGCTAGTGTGGGTACCCGCCCCCATCTGTTGCGCGACACGGGCAAATCGCTGCCCGTGCCGCACAACATCGCCCAGAGCCGTCACACATACTTACCTGTCCGGCGACGTCGCTGTGACCGGCGAACCGCCTCCTTTCTAAGGGGGCGGTCCGTACGGCGTCACAGCGACGTCACTGAAGCGTCACTGAACCGCCGCCCAATAGCAGCGGAGGGGCGGAGATGAGCGGGACGTAACATCCCGCCCACCTCCTTCCTTCTGCATAGCAGCCGGGAGGCAGGTAAGGGGAGCTTCCTCGTTCCTGCGGCGTCACACGCAGCGATGTGTGCTGCCGCAGGAACGAGGAACAACTTCGTTACTGCTGCAGTAACGATTTTTAAGAATGGACCCCCATGTCGCCGATTAGCGATTTTGCACGTTTTTTCAACGATGCAAAATCGCTTATCGGTGTCACACGCAACGGCATCGCTAATGCGGCCGGATGTGCATCACAAATTCCGTGACCCCAACGACTCCGCATTAGCGATGTCGCAGCGTGTAAAGCCCCCTTAAGCCCTCCGCCTCGTCCGCTAACGCAGCTAAGGATCAGAAATCCAGCTGGCGCTCAAGAGCGCGTCCACAGAAGACCGCAGGAGGTCCTGCCACTAAGGCAGCCTCCTCGTGACTCTCTGCCCGCTCCAGCAACGTCCTTAGTCGGTGGCAGGCTCTCCCACTTTGGCGACGCTTGGTTTCAACAGGTCTCCGATCAGGGGGTGAGAGATATCATTTCTCACGGCTACAGGATAGAATTCTCTTCCAGCCCGCCAAACAGATTTTTTCTCTCAACTCCCCCCCTGCTCCAAGGCCGCCGCCTTCTCACAGGCCGTGGCAGACTTGCAGGCCAACGGAGTAATTGTACCAGTTCCCGCCCGGGAACGGTTCAGAGGTTTTTACTCCAACCTCTTCCTGGTTCCCAAAAAGGACGGTACCTTTCGGCCCATCCTGGATCTCAAGCTTCTCAACAAGCATGTTCGGGTGCGGCACTTTCGCATTGAGTCTCTGCGATCAGTCATTGCCTCAATGACCCAAGGAGATTTCCTGGCGTCCATCGACATCAGAGATGCCTATCTACATGTGCCAATTGCAGTTTCACACCAGCGTTGGCTACGCTTTGCAATAGGAGAAGATCATTTCCAATTCGTGGCTCTCCCCTTCGGGTTAGCCACGGCACCTCGGGTATTCACCAAGGTCATGGCAGCAGTGATTGCAGTTCTGCACCTCCAGGGGTTGGCAGTGCTCTCTTACCTGGACGACCTTCTAGTCAAGGCTCCATCCAGCGCAGACTGTCAGCGGAGTGTCTCGCTCACTCTCGCCACTCTAGCCCAATTCGGGTGGCTTGTCAATTTTCCCAAATCCACTCTGACTCCGACCCAGAGTCTCACGTACCTAGGGATGCAGTTCGAGACTCTGCCGGCCCTTGTGAAGATGCCCTTAGACAAACAGCTGTCACTCCGGTTGGTGGTGCGCTCTCTCCTGAGGCCCCGCCGTTATACCCTCAGGCGTCTGATGCAGGTGCTGGGTCAAATGGTGGCGTCCATGGAGGCTGTTCCCTTTGCCCAGTTCCATCTGCGCCCCCTGCAGCTGGACATTCTCCGCTGTTGGGACAAGCGGCCTTCCTCCTTACACAAGTCAGTGGCTCTGTCACCACGGACCAAGAGCTCTCTTCAGTGGTGGCTTCGGCCCCTCTCCCTGTCCCAAGGGCGCTCCTTCCTGGCCCGTCCTGGGTGATTCTCACCACGGATGCCAGCCTATCCGGCTGGGGAGCGGTATGTCTCCACCACAGAGCACAGGGCACTTAGACTCCGTCCGAGTCAGCCCTTTCAATCAATGTGCTGGAAACCAGAGCCGTGTTTCTAGCTCTCCTAGCATTTCACCACCTGCTGGCGGGCAGGCACATTCGAGTCCAGTCAGACAACGAGACAGTGGTTGCCTACATCAACCATCAAGGCGGGACACGCAGCCGCCTGGCAATGATGGAGGTACAACGCATTCTTCAATGGGCGGAGGACTCCAGGTCCACCATATCCGCAGTCCACATCCCAGGCGTGGACAACTGGGAGGCAGATTATCTCAGCCGTCAAAGCGTGGACGGTGGCGAGTGGTCCCTGCACCCGGCAGTATTTCAGTCGATCTGCCGCAAATGGGGCACTCCGGACGTGGACCTAATGGCATCCCGTCACAACAACAAAGTTCCTGTTTACGTGGCTTGCTCCCACGATCCTCAGGCCTTCGCCGCGGACGCTCTGGTTCAGGACTGGTCCCAGTTTCGTCTGTCCTACGTGTTTCCCCCTCTAGCTCTCTTGCCCAGAGTCCTGCGCAAGATCAGAATGGAGGGTCGTCGAGTCATCCTCATTGCACCGGACTGGCCCAGGCGAGCTTGGTATCCGGACCTGCTCCAACTGTCCGTAGAGATGCCGTGGCATCTCCCGGACCGTCCAGACCTACTCTCGCAAGGTCCATTTTTCAGCCCGAATTCTGCGGCTCTCAAATTGACGGCGTGGCTCTTGAGTCCTGGATTTTGACGGCTTCTTGTATTCCCCCTGAAGTCATCTCCACTATGACTCGAGCCCGTAAGTCTTCCTCCTCTAAGATCTATCACAGGACTTGGAAAATTTTCCTGTCCTGGTGTCGCTCTACCGGCCATCCTCCTTGGCCATTCTCCTTGCCGACCCTTCTGTCTTTTCTACAGTCCGGTCTGCAGCTAGGACTGTCCCTCAACTCTCTCAAGGGACAAGTTTCGGCTCTGTCAGTTCTGTTCCAGCGGCGTCTCGCTCGGCTGGCTCAGGTCCGCACTTTCATGCAGGGCGCGTCTCACATCATTCCGCCTTACCCCCCTTTGAGCCTCTTAGGGAGGTTTCTTTGTACCGTCTTTCACAGAAAGTGGCCTTTCTGGTTGCCATAACTTCTCTCAGGAGAGTCTCTGATTTGGCTGCGCTCTCCTCGGAGTCACCTTTTTTAGTTTTTCATCAAGACAAGGTGGTTCTCCGTCCGACGCCGGACTTCCTTCCTAAGGTGGTCTCTCCTTTCCACCTTAACCAGGACATTACCTTACCTTCCTTCTGTCCGGCCCCTGTTCATCGCTTTGAAAAAGCTCTACATACTCTAGATCTGGTGCGTGCTCTCCGGATCTATGTGTCTCGCACCGCTGCGCTTAGGCGGTGCACCTCACTTTTTGTGCTAACCACAGGTCGGCGCAAGGGCCTCCCTGCTTCTAAGTCGACCTTAGCCCGTTGGATTAGGTCGACCATCTCGGACGCCTACCAGAGTGCGCAGGCGCCTCCCCCGCCGGGGATCAAAGCACACTCGACCAGAGCTGTCGGTGCCTCTTGGGCTTTTAGGCACCAGGCTACGTCTCAACAAGTCTGTCAGGCTGCCACTTGGGTTAGCCTGCATACCTTTTCGAAGCACTACCAAGTGCATGCTCATGCTTCGGCAGATGCGAGCTTGGGCAGACGCATCCTTCAGGCGGCGGTCGCCCATTTGTGAAGTTAGGTTCTGCCTACTACTTAGTTTTTCTGTTTTTTTCCCACCCAGGGACTGCTTTGGAACGTCCCAAGGTCTGGGTCTCCCAAAGGAACGATAAAGAAAAAGAGAATTTTGTTTACTTACCATAAATTCTTTTTCTTATAGTTCCGTCTTGGGAGACCCAGCACCCTCCCTGTTGCCTGTTGGCAATTTCCTTGTTCCGCGTGTTTTCACCGGCTGTTGTCGTGGACAGAGTCTCCGGTTGTTCCGGCTCTTGCTCTGTTCTACTTGTGTGTGGCTATTCTCCTTCAGCTTTTGCACTAAACTGGCTGTGACTGGCTCACCAGGGGGTGTATAGGCTCAGAGGGAGGAGCTACACTTTTAGGTGTAGTACTTTGTGTGTCCTCCGGAGGCAGAAGCTAAACACCCAAGGTCTGGGTCTCCCAAGACGGAACTATAAGACAAAGAATTTACGGTAAGTAAACAAAATTCTCTTTTTTGTTGTAATTATGGACACTTCTCTATATGAACGAGAAATTTTTAAAATATTGTCCGATGATCAAAGCTATTCAAGTTTGCATGAAGATCCTACCCCGTTGATACAAGAAGGACTTGAAAATTTACTGAATGAAGGTTTTTTATTAGGGGTCCTTTCAGAAAAATTGAGAGAATATCTTTGTCCAAAAAATTCTTGCACTCCTATATTCCATGCCTTACCTAAATGTCATAAGGAGGGTTTTCCTCCCCCATTGCGACCAATCGTTTCAGGAGTTGATTCACTCCGGGAACGATTGGGTGAGTGGGTGGATGACAGATTACAGTCACTTACACAATGTTCTCATAGTTATATTCAGGATTCAAAACATATTCTCAATGTTATGAATATAGTGCGATGGTCCTCTAATTATGTATGGATTACGTGTGATGTCTCTTCATTATACTCATCAATTTCTCATTCTTTGGCATTGAAGTCTATTAAGGAGTATATGAACAGATAAACACACTATTCAGACAAGCTCCAGAATTTTATCTTGGATGCGATTTAATTTTTGTTGCAAAATAATTTTTTCAAATTTTTCTGCCCTTTCTCAGGTCACTTTTTCGACTAATTATAGTATTAATTATCAGCAGATTGTAAAAATTGGCAAAAAATATCTACCAGTTCTATTTTCAGATGAAACTACCAGAAACGTTCTTAGTCCTGGTGTGAACTTTGAATCCAAAAAAGTTTTAC
The DNA here is from genome assembly GCF_048569485.1 of Anomaloglossus baeobatrachus. Lineage (NCBI taxonomy): Eukaryota > Metazoa > Chordata > Amphibia > Anura > Aromobatidae > Anomaloglossus > Anomaloglossus baeobatrachus. The sequence continues at coordinate 215,821,925 of NC_134355.1, read as the reverse complement.
TTTGGGAGCTACTATTTCTCCCACAGACTACACAAAAAATACTTAAAAAAAATCTTCATATTGTAGTTGGCTCTCCACCAGGGGTTCTTACCATCGAGGGAGCAAATCTTGTGGATTGTGTCCTTTTATGTCCAATAAAAAAACTATTACTGCTACTGCCATAAAGTTTACACCAATAATCATTTCCTTAATTGTGGAGACGATTTTGTTGTTTATGCCATTACTTGCAGAACTTGCCAGCTCCAATATATTGGATGCACAAGTCGTGCGTTACGCACCAGAATCGCAGAGCATCTGTATGATGCCAAACATATTTCTACCCGTACTCCCTCTAGTGTTTCTCAACATGTGAGATTAGTACATCATGGTGATACCAATCACCTTGAGGTTCATGCATTAAAAAAAGGTTTATAACAACACAAGAGGTGGAGATAGAATTCGGTTACTTCACTATCAGGAAGCTATATTTATATTTCAAATGAATACATCTTTCCCCTCAGGACTAAATAAAAGAATGGATTTATTGTATTTCTATTAAGGGATTCACATATTTTCTTGGTGTTTTTCTCTGGAACTATCTATGCTGCTTTGCATAATTTTTTCAAAAGTCGTCACTTCCTTTGACTATGTACTATTTAAATGCTTTCTAGTTGTTTCCCATGATGATCATGACTAAGGACGATTGCGTCTGAAACGCGTTGATCGGAGAAATTTATTTTTATCCTGTTTTTATTTTTTTAATAAATGTGAAGTGTTATATACACTTCTGAAATTTCTGGACGCTTCTGTGCTGGGATCCGCCTTCTATTGATTGTCTCCAGCCTTCCTCATCCAGCGAGCACCGTCCAGATTCTCCTCTAAGAATTTCCCCTGTTGTGGTGAGCTAATATTCACTTTTTTTAACATTGGAAATAGAGAGACAGACAAGGAAAGAGACAAAGAGATAGGGAGAGACCGAGAGGGACAGAGACTGAGAGAGAAACAGAGAGACAATTACTCTCCCGGGCAACGCCAGGTACTACAGCTAGTGTATATATACATATATCTGTACAAACCACTTCTGCAGCTCCTCCTTTCACAACTGATTTTATGTAGATGCCAAGCTTGTCTTGTCCTGCACCCTGCAAAATAAAAACAAAAAGAAGAGAACTAAGAATGTGAGCTTCAATATGTTGTATTTACATTTGTTTTGAAAAATTTTAAACTTTAGCTTTTTTTCTGAACAAGACATTAATGACTTAACAGCACACACATGTATGTATGAATGTACACATACAGCAGGTGAAATAGGTACTGAATATGTAACCAATTTTCTAAGTGAAAATGTTTCTATAAGTACAATTGATATGAATTTCTCACCAGATGTCGGTAACAACCTATACAATCCATACAGTTAAAGAAATCAAACCATACAGTGCATCTCAATAAATTAGAATATCATCAGAAAGTTAATTTATTTCAGTAATTCAATACAAAAAGGGAAACCCATACCGTATTTTTCGGACTATAGGCTGCTTTACACGGTACGACCGATTGTGCAATTTCACAATCGATCGTACCTGCCCCCGTCCTTTTTGCGTCACGGGCAAATCGCTGCCCGTGGCGCACAAAGTCGGTAACCCCCCGTCACACGTGCTTACCTACCGTCCGACCTCGCTGTGGGCGGCGAACGTCCACTTCCTGGAGTGGGAGGGACATTCGGCGTCACAGCGATGTCACACGGCCACCGGCCAATAGAAGCGGAGGGGCGGAGATGAGCGGGACGTAAACATCCCGCCCACCTTCTTCCTTCCACATAGCCGGCGAGAGCCGCGGGTTCAGGTAAGCGATGTTCATCGTTCCCGGGGTGTCACACGGAGCGGCGTGTGCTACCCCGGAAACGATGAACAATTAAACGATATTATGAAACCTAACGAGCAGTACACAACTCACGATTTGTGAGCGATACTGCGTCGCTAGGTGGTGTCACACAGGCCGGCATCGCAAGCGATGCCGGATGTGCGTCACAAAAACCGTGACCCCGACGATCTATCGCACGATAGATTTTCTGGTGTAAAGCAGCCTTATAAGACGCACCGGACCATAAGACACACCCTGGTTTTAAAGGAGGAAAATAAATAATAATATTTTAAGCAAAAAATGTGGTCATGACACACTGTTATGGGGCGAGGATCTGCTGCTGACACTGTTATGGGGGTAATGTCCCCAAATTCTCTACTAAGGTACCCCAGCCTGGTAATTATCCTCCTGCCTTGTATATACATGTATCTGATGGAGTTAGCATAATACTTTGTAAAAATGAGAATCTGGATTTATTTATGTGCCTTGTATATACAGTATATGTCCCTCATCCTGGTATAAGCCCACATCCTGCTATATACCGTCATCCTGGCATATGGCCGCATCCTGCTATATACAGGCGTATGGCCGCATCCTGCTATATACTGGCATATGGCCCCATCCTGCTATATACCCCCATCCTGCTCATATACTCTCATCCTGCTCATATACCCCCATCCTGCTCATATAACCCATCCTGCTCATATACCCCTATCCTGCTCATATTCCCCGATCCTGTTCATAATAAACCCCCATCCTGCTCATATATCCCCACCTTGCTCATATACCCCCACCCTGCTCATAATATACCCCATCCTGCTCATATACCCCCATCCTGCTCATATACCCCAATCATGCTCATAATATACCCCCTTCCTGCTGATAATATACCCTCATCCTGCTATATGGCCCGCATGCTGTGGCACATAAAAAAAATAAACGTTCATACTCACCTTACCTCATTCCCTGCAGCATCGCTCCTGCTCCGTCTGTGCCAGCAGCAGCGCCACAATTTGGAGCCGGCCACGATTCTTGCAGCATCGCAATGTCTTCCTGTCTGTGCCGGCTGCATGTGGACACGCGCGCAAAGCGATGACGTCATCTCTGTGAGCACCGCTAGTCTCCACACAGCTGCCGCCGGCACGGACAGGAGGACATCGCAGTGCTGCAGGGATCGTGGCCGTTGAGTTATACTGATTCACTGCACCCCGCGCTGATGATGATGCGCGGGGGGTAGTGAATACAGCCGCATGATCACTCCAGGCTGTAGTTGCCAGGGGTGATCATGCGGGCAGGCTGTTTAATATGCGTGCATTCCCCGCCCATCACCCCGCCCACCTGTCAGCGCTGGTTTCAGTGCTGAGAGATGATGGGCGGGATGATAGACGTGCATAATAAATGAGTGGGTGCACGTGGTCACAGCAGGCTGCTACAGCCTGCTCGTGCCGCCGAATACCTGCTCCACCGCAGCACCCTTATTCCTCGCAGCCCTACATTCAGACTATAAGACGCACCCCCCACTTTCCCCCAACATTTTGGGGGAAAAAGTGCATCTTATAGTCCGAAAAAATACGGTATATTATATAGAATCATTACAAACAGAGTGATCTATTTCAAGTGTTTATTTCTGTTAATGACGTTGATTATGGCTTACAGCCAATGAAAACACAAAAGTTATTATATCAAAAAATTAGAATATTATATAAGACCAACTGAAAAAATGATTTTACACTTAGAAATGTTGGCCTATTGAAAAGTAGTTACAGTAAAATGTACTCAATACTTGGTCGGGGCACCTTTTGCATGAATTACTGCATCAATGTGGCGTGGCATGGAGGCGATTAGCCTGTGGTACTGCTGAGGTGTTATGGAAGCTCAGGTAGCTTTGATACCAGTCTTCAGCTTGTCTGCATTGTTGGGTCTGGTGTGTCTCATCTTCCTCCTGACAATACCCCATAGATTCTCTACAAGGTTTAGGCAAGTTTGCTGGCCGATCAAACACAGTGATACTGTGGTTATTAAACCAGGTATTGGTGCTTTTGGCAGTGTGGAGAGGTGCCAAGTCCTGATGATAAATGAGATTTCATTCTGCAAAAAGCTTGTCGGCAGATGGAAGCATGAAGTGCTCTAAAATTTCCTGGTAGACGGATGTGCTGATTTTGGTGTTGATAAAAAACAGTGGGCCTACACCAGCAGATGACATGGCTCTCCAAGCCATCACGGATTATGGAAACTTCCACTAGACCTCAAGCACCTTGGATTGTGTGCCTCTCCACTCTTCCTCCAGACTCTGGGACCTGGATTTTCAAATGAAATGTAAAATTTACTTTCATCTGAAAATATCACCTTGGACCACTGAGCAATAGTCCAGTTATTTTTCTCCTTGGCCTCGGAAAGACGCTTCTGGCGTTTCACAAAGATAGGATTAGATACACAGCTCTGTAGACGGTATCAAAGAGGACAGTATTAGATACTTGGCTCTGCAGACAGTATCACACAGGACAGGATTAGATACACAGCTCTGCAGACAATATCACACAGGATAGGATTAGATACACAGCTCTGCAGACAGTGTCACACAGGACAGGATTAGATACACAGCTCAGCAGACAATATCACACAACAGGATTAGATACACAGCTCTGCAGACAATATCACAGGATAGGACTAGATACACAGTTCAGCAGACGGTATCACAAAGGATAGGATTAGATACACGGCTCAGCAGACGGTATCACACAGGATATGATTAGATACACGGCTCAGCAGACGGTATCACACAGGATAGGATTAGATACACATTTCTGCAGACAGTATCACACAGGACAGGATTAGATACACGGCTCTGCAGATAGTATCACACAGGACAGTATTAGATACACAGCTCAGCAACCAATATCACACAGGATAGGATTAGATACACAGCTCTGCAGACAATATCACACAGGATAGGACTAGATACACAGCTCTGCAGACAGTATCACACAGGATAGGATTAGATACACAGCTCAGCAGACGGTATCACACAGGAAAGGATTAGATACATGGCTCTGCAGACAGTATCACAGAAGATAGAATTGAATACACAGCTGTGCAAACAGTATCACACAGGATAGGATTAGATACACAGCTCTGCAGACAGTATCACACAGGACAGGATTAGAAACATAGCTCTGCAGACAGTATTACACAGGAGAGGATTAGATACACAGCTCTGCAGACAGTATCACCGGTACACATACAGGCTGACAGGTGGCAGGCGAAAGGGAGGGGGAGAGCGGGGGTGTTATTGGAGAACGTAGCAGCGGCGGCAGTGGTGGGGGGCAGAGCGGAGGGAGGGGGTGTCATTGGAGATGGTAACGGCGGGGGTAGGAGAGGTGGTGGCAGGGGGAGGGGGTGTCTTTGGAGACAGAGGCGGTAACGGCGGGGGGGAGGGGCGGCGGCGGCAGCAGTGGCGGGAGGAGAGCGAGGCTGGGTAGAGTGGAGGAAGGGGGTGTCATTGGAGACGGTATTGGCGGGGGGAGGGAAGGAGAGGCGGCCCGACACCTCGTACTCATATATCCCGGCGGTTGACGGGTAAAATGGAGCAAACCGCACACGCTGTGAGCTCTACAAGAATGGCGCTGATTTCCTCCCTCTGCTGTGATCTGGACAGCTCAGGGGGCACCTCCAGGTCACAGCAGACGCCTACTCTAACGTTACTAAATGGGGTCGGATCCCGACCACTTTTCTCTATGCACAGGGGCTGCCATAAAGTTGTGAGTAACTGTCATTACACACAGCAAGTCCAAGATGGCAGCCCTCAGTGCCTTCAGTAAAATTAGAATTAAATAAAAACTAAACAAGCAGTGATTTTAATTTTGTATTAAAAATACTTGATTTCATAATCACTATTTTTAATACAAAAATAAAAAAAACGCAACACCCTACCTTTAACTTGTAGCAGCTTGTGCCATGTACATCCTCAGCAAAGCCACTAATCTTAGTGACTGGCCGCAGGACTGCGCTGTCATTGCAATTAAGGGTAACCAATGGGTCAGAATCATATTTCTGTCTAAACACTACAATACCGCCACCATGTGCCAGTCTTTGTGGTTGCCCATGCGCTACAGAGTCCAATACAAAGTTTTGGTGTTCGTAAGATATCAAAATACGGGGAACCCTACGCCATTTTTTCAAATTATTTATTTTTACACTCCACTTCGGGACCCAGATAGTTAGTGTGAAGGCAACCAATCACATATGCCGGAAGTCTGACTACAACAAATCACAGGAGTTGTCAGAGAGGTTGGGCGGGGGAAGCAGTGAATATTCATAAGGTTTAATGAGCAGACCTGGAAGCAGTGTGACAGACACACGGAAACTCAGCAAGTATAACTCTTGTGCTTTAATCTCCATTTGGCTTCCTTTTTGCCTTTAATTTTTATCTGGGTGACTTAAAGGGAACCTGTCAGCAGATTCTGGGCCTATAAGATGCGGCCACCACCACTGAGATTTTATATACAGCATTCTAACATGCAGTACCTAAGAGCCCAGGCCGCTGTGTAAAATGTAAAAAGCACTTTACAATACTCACCTAAAATGGTCACTGCGGTGGAGGAGGGCCATATGGCGCCTGCTTTCTCCGGTGTCGACGGCTCCTCTTTCGGCCATCTTCGTCCTCCTCCTGAAGCTTGCATGTATGACGCGTCCTACGTCATACACACTCGCCGGTCCCGTGCAGCAGCACTACAATACTTTGATCTGCCCTGCTCAGGACGACAAAGATGAGCGAAAGAGGAGGCGCCGGCACCGGAGAACGAAGATGCCCATCAGACCCACCGCAGTGGCAGTTTAAGGTGAGTATTAAAAAAGTGCTTTTTACGTTCTACACAGCGGCCTGGGCTCTTATGTACAGCATGTTAGAATGCTGTATATAAGAGCTCACTGGTGGTGGCTGCAGCTTAACGGCCCCAAAACTGGTGACAGGTTCCCTTTAACCCGAACAGTAACATGGACTTCCCTGAGAAGTCCGTGCACAGACCCCGAACTTTACAGTTAGGATTGCCTATCACTACTAATGTCCTAAGACTAAGATCTTCTATAATCCGAACCTAACATTTCTGTCTCCAGGACTTCTTTCATGCTGCACCAATTTTCTGGAATGTACTACCCCACATAATCCAGTCAATTCCAAGTATCCTGTTTCAAGTGTGCCATAAACACACATTTAATTAGACTGCCTTATTACTTAACTAATCAACCTTTTATCTCTTATCTCGACGACAGCCTCATTAACCCATTATATTTGTACTGGTATAGATACTTCCTGGTGACTCAATTATTTACTGTCCCTATTTATTACACTGATGGCTGAACTTTACAGGACAAGTACTTTTTTTTACCTTTCGTGTCACCCTATTACCTAACAGAATGTAAGCCTACGAGCAGGGCCGTCACTTCTCTTGGAATGTGTAGGTCTAGGTGTTACTCAGTAAAGTGTTATCTTGTTTGTACTAATATTATCTGAATTGTAAAGAGCTGCAGAATATGTTGGGCCTGAAGTCTTGATCCTGCTGTGAAGCTCAACCACATGTTGAGCTCCATATGAGAACTATGATTTCTCTATATATTGCAATTCTATGGTACGGCAGTATAAAATATAAGTGATCAATCTATTGAAAAAAAGAACACCCAGTTTTAACTGTATTGATAAAATGTTGACTCACCCACTTTTCCTTGCCAAAACAAAAAAAGAGCTCAATTTCAATTAAAATTTAATTTTTATTGATGAAGTTTCAATTTTTTTTTAGACACCCATTAACTGTGAACACACACAAGGGCAGTAGATGATGAGGGGGGAGGAGCTAGATATATGGGGTCCCTATAGCACCCTATGGGACCTTGCTCCTACCTACCAACGGAGGGTGTGACGCCGTAACTGTTTTGGGCACCCCCGTTCCACGTCGGCTCACCCTCTTAACGCCCTAGATAATTAGTGAATTAAAAATAATAATTAATACTACGGATGGCCATATGACAGTACTGGAGTATATTAGGTACAAAGTGCTCATATAATTACACTGCCCAATAAGTAACAGCTCATGATCAGAGAGCCCAGGACAGAAAATCATATATTAAGCCTCAATATTGATAGACTTCAAAGAAAGATTAGTACACAATACATAGTACATAATCTACATTAATATAATGGAGGATCACTTTAACATAATGGAAAATTCTTTTAAATTCCATCAGTCAGTTTTTCCTCCCCAGTCCTGGTGTAATACAAAATGGCAATCACACATGGATTAGACTTCAACATAATCATAATTGCACAGATTTGCACTGCATAAAGTGATATTAATACATATAATGCAATGTTTTAGGGCAATTGTGCAGATGATTTTTAAAGAGCAAAAAAGGAGGGTGTAAATTACCCCACAGGGAAGATAAGATGATTACTTCCCTTTTTTAGCAGCATGCTCTGTATCGCCTCAATGCGTTTCTCCTTTCCATAATATAAGGGTCTTCAGGAGGCTGGAGGATTGTATGCATCAGATGTAGATGGAGGAGTAATCCATGGCTGTATGCCCAGATCAAAGGATGTCCGGGTTTAAATCCAGCGCCAATCAAGGTCACATGGACCCTGTGGCCAATCATAAGCATAGGCTACTGTGTCTCTTGTCTTCCACTGCACATGTCATGACAATCCTGGACACAAAAGGTCCCGGGAGCATGACTGCGCATGCAAGCACATCCTGTAGTACAAGGATTAAGGAGATGACAAGCGTGCCTACGTGCACGTGAGGGGGCGGCATTAACACAACAAACTGAAAAGACACCGCCCACTAACGCCCCCATCGTCATAGAGACGCTTGGGGACGCTGTAGCGATATGGCACGTCCGCGAATTAAGGGTAAGAGTGCTTAGCACACATCTAGATCACGCATGCACGCTCACGCTCCTGCACTCAAGGTATCAGTGCGCTGAGAATATCAGCGCACTTGTCAGAGATATAGTTGTGGAGGCTAAAGCGAGGTGACACGCTAGTGCTGCCCACCTGAACGCCCACATCAAAAGAGGGAGGAATGGAGGCAGCACACGAAAATGTCCCTGAATGTGTCAGATGATATTTTACACTGATACTTATACCAAGCACACAAAGTGTGCCTATGTGTGATACCTGTGTATGCATAAAAAAGGCCCCGTGATATAGGGACATGATTAAATGACCCCATATATTTGTTCCAACAAGTATGCAATCAGGCTACATATTTAAATTATCATAATAGGCAGCACAGATGCTATCAGGCTGCATATGTAAACTGTCATAATGGACAGCACATATACTGTCAGGCCGCATATTTAAAAAATCATAGAGGCCAGCGGTTAAATAATTGTTTATAAGTTAATGCCATTATCAAAGATTAACCCCAAACTGACCAAATGACATATGTTGTCGTTATATGTTATAATGATGGTCAGAAGAAATTGAATCACGGAAACACAGTATAATTACCATAAAGTCACAACCTAAAAGGTATTTTATTTAACGATTTCAGAGACAAAAGGGCATACAATTTTTCTGTATCCACTGAACCGAAGTTATATACAGACGTAACCTCCTCTGACCAAGAATTTTCAGATACAGAAAGGGCGGGCTCGATGGAGATCGCAGTAGAGGCAGGGGTTATAACAACAGGCCATCACGCAGACAGAGATGGCGCAACCAAAGGGGGAATCACGCCTCTTATGGCCCAAATTCAGATTCAAGAGCTTATCAAGGCCCACCACAGACTTCCACAAGCTCCGCCTCATCCTATACGTCCTCCTTGCCTGTTGTCCCCTCTTTTTTAGAGAAGGGAATCCCCAACTCCTACAATCTCAGGAGTAGGGATCAGCCCAATCAAGGACATAAATGACACCCAGGTGATAAACCTCTCCTCACATTCACTTACTGCTGAAATGTTATCTGTTCTTAGGAGGGGCTTGTCCTTTGAGCCCACACAATCTTTTGATAAATTTTCATGGACAAAGGATATCAACCTCTTCTGTAGAAAATTAAAATGGAATTTTTTTTTTAAGAACAATGATCAAGAGCGGTGTGAACAACTGGGTATTGATGCTTCAGACTTGAGGTGGTGTCACACATAGCGACGCAGCAACGATCACGACCAGCGATCTGACCTTATCAGGATCGCTGCTGCGTCATTACATGGTCGCTGGTGAGCAGTCAAACAGGCAGATCTCACCAGCGACAAGCCCCCAGCCAGCAGCGACGCGTGGAAGCGTAACTAAGGTAAATATCGGGTAACCAAGGAAAGCACTTCTCTTAGTTACCCGATATATACCTTAGCTTCTAGCGTCCGCCGCTCTCACGCTGCCAGTGCCGGCTCCCTGTTCCCTGCACTCCTAGCCAGAGTACACATCGGGTTAATTACCCGATGTGTACTCCAGCTACGTGTGCAGGGAGCAGGGAGCCGGCACTGGCAGCGTGAGAGCACACCGCTTAGCACTGGCTCCCCGCACTCCTAGCCAGAGTACACATCGGGTTAATTACCCGATGTGTACTCCAGCTACGTATGCAGGGAGCAGGGAGCCTGCACTGGCAGCGTGAGAGCGGCGGACGCTAGTAACTAAGGTAAACATCGTCTCCTTGCTCCCTTCAGTTCGTCGCTCTCTCGCTGTCACACACAGCGATGTGTGCTTCACAGCGGGAGAGCAACGTTCAAAAAATGAAGCAGGACATTCAGCAACAACTGGCGACCTCACAGCAGGGGACAGGTCGTTGCTGGATGTCACACACAGCGACGGGACGTCGCTGCTACGTCACAGAAAATGGTGACTTAGCAGCGACATCGTTGTCGTCATCGCTCTGTGTGACACCACCTTTGGAGGGGATTAATATTTTGACCGAGCTTCTGGAAGAAGGGGAACGGGATAGAGGTTGGGGACCCTTTACGGGACTCAAAAACAGGAGTCAGAGACTACCGCCATCCAGTGACCTGTCAAGTATTGATATTTTTTTTGAAAGTGGTCGAGGATGACATCTTCAAGATCCATGGGAGTATTGATATCTATAACCTCAATGAAGGTGAGAGGGAGGCTTTGCTCAAAAATAATCAGACTATCATCATAAAACCCTCGGATAAGGGGGGTAACTTGGTGGTGATTCAAGGACCATGGACCCTATAGGGGTATGTGTCGGTCCCTCTTGAATGAATAGACTACCTATGAGGTATTAAAAACCGATCCAACAAGCCCTTTTTTATTAGAACTTTTACGGGTATTTTGGATCAGGCTCTTGAGGCACATGTGATCTCCAAGAATGAACACGAATTCATGTTACCAATTAGACCCACAATAGCAACTTTTTATGCACTCCCAAAAATTTACAAGGGGCACCCCCCACTAAAGGGGCGCCCTATAGTGTCTGGAGTAGGGTCCATCACCCAAAACATAGGGATCTATACTGATGAGATCCTTAAGCACGGGGCGGCACGGTGGCTCAGTGGTTAGCACTGTAGTCTTGCAGCGCTGGGGTCCTGGGTTCAAATCCCACCAAGGACACCATCTGCAAGGAGTTTGTATGTTCTCCCTGTGTTTGCGTGGGTTTCCTCCGGGTACTCCGGTTTCCTCCCACACTCCAAAGACATACAGATAGGGACTCTAGATTGTGAGCCCCAATGGGGACAGTGTTGCCAATGTATGTAAAGCGCTGTGGAATTAATAGCGCTATATAAATGAATAAAATTATTATTATTATTATTAATTATTATTAAGCCTTTTGTCCTTAACTTCCCATATTACATTCGTGACACCTCTGACTTACTTTCTAAGATTGATGGGGTAACTGTGGAAGCCGGGATGTTTTTGGCATACATTGACGTGGAGGTGTTATACAGCTCCATACCTCATCAGGTATAAAGGTGTTGATGCAGTACAACATTTTTTACGCTCCAGGGCAGTGTATCTCCAGGCCCATAACAACTTGGTGCTTAAACTTTCTACGGGATCGCTTTCGACAAAGGGGTTATCCTGATGCTGTCTTACGGGGATCAGGGTTATAGGCACTTTTGATTGCCAGTTAGAGAGGATCTTCGGTATACTTCGGAAACATTGGGGGATTCTATTGGCGGATCCGGATATATGTGATAGTGGAGGCTCACTCAGGGACCAATTGGTCCACAGCCACCATCAGAGACCAGCCCCGCCAGGTACGTGGCTGGATAGAAGACATATCGGGTGCTTCCGGTGCGGAGATTGCAAATACTGCAACTGGATCTCGCAAACAAAGATAATTGTCAGTGCCAGTACAGGCAAAAAATATTCTATTAGAGATTTTTCCAACTACAAGACCAGTAGGGTGGTCTATATGGCCACGTGTAAATGCCCTTTAAACTATGTGGGCAAGACCACAAGAGAATTGCGCAGACGTGTCAGGGAACATCTGGGGGATATCAAACACAAAAGGGATACCCCCTGGCACGGCACATCTGGGAATTCCATCAGGGCGATAACAGATCAATCTCTTTTGTTATCCTTGAAGTCATTAAACCTGGCCCCAGGGGGGGTGACCTGGATAAAAGGATTTTACAGAGAGAGTGTCGGTGGATTTACTACCTGAAAACACAAGCCCCATTGGGTCTAGATGACAGATTGACATACTCCATTTCTTTAGATACTGTTCTCTTTATGCTCTCTAAAGGATGTACTTGATTTGATGTGTTCTGCTTGTTATGGAACAGTAATTTAATAATTCATACTATCTATTCGGATTGGAAACCCCTCCGTTATTGCCCTGTGATTAGGGATTTACGGACAAAAAAATACCTTTTAGGTTGTGACTTTATGGTAATTATACTTTGTTTCCGTGATTCATTTTCTTCTGACCATAATTATAACATATAACGACAAAATATGTCATTTGGTCAGTTTGGGGTTAATCTTTGATAATGGCATTAACTTATAAACAATTATTTAACCGCTGCCATGATTTTTTTTAAATATGCAGCCTGACAGTGTATGTGCTGTCCATTATGACAGTTTACATATGCAGCCTGATAGCATATGTGCTGCGTATTATGATAATTTAAATATGTAGCCTGATGGCATACTTGTTGGAACAAATATATGGGGTCATTTATTCATCTCCCTATATCATGAGGACGTTTATATGCACACAGGTGTCACACATAGGCACACTTTGTGTGCTTGGTATAAGTATCAGTGTAAAATATCACCTGACACATTCAGGGACATTTCCGTGTGCTGCCTCCATTCCTCCCTCTTTTGATGTGGGCGTTCAGGTGGGCGGCACTAGCGTGTCACCTCGCTTTAGCCTTCACAACTATATCTCTGACAAGTGCGCTGATATTCTCAGCGCACTGATACCTTGAATGCAGGAGCGTGAGCGCGATCTAGATGTGTGCTAAGCACTCTAACCCTTAATTCACGGACGTGCCATATCGCTACAGCGTTCCCAAGCGTCTCTATGACGATGGGGGCGTTAGTGGGCGGTGTCTTTTCAGTTTGTTGTGTTAATGCCAACCCCTAACGTGCACGTAGGCACGCTTGTCATCTCCTTAATCCTTGTACTACAGGATGTGCACGCATGCGCAGTCATGCTCCCGGGACCTCTAGTGTCCAGTATTGTCATGACATGCGCAGTGGAACACAAGAGACACAGTAGCCTATGATTATGATTGGCCGCAGAGTCCATGTGACCTTGATTGGCGCTGGATTTAAACCCGGACATCATGTGATCTGGGCATACAGCCATGGATTACTCCTCCATCTACATCTGATGCATACAATCCTCCAGCCTCCTGAAGACCCTTATATTATGGAAAGGAGAAACACATTGAGGCGATACAGAGCATGCTGCTAAAAAGGGAAGTAATCATCTTATCTTCCCTGTGGAGTTATTTACACCCTCCTATTTTGCTCTTTAAAAATCATCTGCATGATTGCCCTAAAACATTGCATTATATGTATTAATATCACTTTATGCAGTGCAAATCTGTGCAATTATGATTATGTTGAAGTCTAATCCATGTGTGATTGCAATATTGTACCACACCAGGACTGGGGAGGAAAAACTGACTGATGGAATTTAAAAGAATTTTCCATTATGTTAAAGTGATCCTCCATTATATTAATGTAGATTATGTACTGTGTACTAATCTTTCTTTGAAGTCTATCCATATTGAGGCTAAATATATGATTTTCTGTCCTGGGCCTTCTGATCATGAGCTGTTATTTATTGGGCAGTGTAATTATATGAGCACTTTGTACCTAATATACTCCAGTACTGTCATATGGCCATCCGTAGTATTAATTATTATTTTTGATTCACTAATTATCTAGGGCGTTTAGAGGGTGAGCCGACATGGAATGGGGGCGCCCAAAACAGTTACGGTATCACACCCTCCATTGGTAGGTAGGAGCAAGGTCCCATAGGGTACTATAGGGACGCCATATATCTAGCTCCTCCTCCTCATCTACTGCCCTTGTGTGTGTTCACAATTAATGGGTGTCTAAAATTTTTTTAAAGTACATCAATAAAAATTAAATTTTAATTGAAATTAAGTTTTTTTGTTTTGGCATATATTGTACTCAATTCGGTTATACTGTATATGGTCTTTTGAATGAATTCACCCACTTTCCTTATTAAAAAGTAAATTAAAAAAAATAAAAATACAATATTTGGTGTTGTCTAAAAAAAATAAATTATCGAAAATTTAAATTACTGAAACTATACTTTACATTTTGAAAACAAATGTAAAAAATTAATTAATGAAATCACTAGTATCATCACACTTCCCAAAAAAGAATATAATATGAAGCAATTAAAAGGTCATATGTACTCCATACTTGTATAAATGGAAATGTCAGCCTAAAGTGCAAAAAACAGGCCATTGCCCAGCTTCATCTGCTTATGCAAGAACATAGGCAGAGACCTGTCAATCGAGGGTAATGGCCAAATTTAAGCTGCCGGTGACCCACCTGTCCTACTAGGCAGCTTGGTCCACAGCAGTCATTAAAACCCTTTCCCACATTTGACGTACTGGTATATGTTGTATTTTGTGGTGACTTCCAGCAAATGCATGTACCAATATGTAATAGCGATCGTGCAGGCATAGGAGCTGTGCTTGCATGATCACCTCTGGGAACTTGGTGTAAGTACTAGCCGAGCTCCAGCTGTCATAGCCAATGACAGTCCTTTCACCGCCCCAGGTTGTTTAACGTCCTAAATGCTGCGATCAATAGCGATAACATTTAGGAGGCTTTGGAGGGTGACCTTCTCAGACTCAATCATGACCCTAGTGGCATGATCCAATGGTAGTCATGACGAAACTCTGGATCTGACCGCTACATTGGCCTGTTAGACCATCCCAACAGTAGGGTCTAAAAGGCTTCTGTCAGGTGTAATTGCTTGTGTAATGCAATACATTATAACAGTGATCAAAAATGTAAAAGTCCCATATAGAAACTAAGATAAAAAAATTGAAAATTTTAAAAAAATAAATTAAAATATTTTAAAATAATCACAAAATGAAGAATTAAAAAATGTATTATACCAATAAATACAATGTTTATGCAATCACAGGAATAAATGAAAATAAAAAGTATGCATATTTGATATCATCAAATCCAGAATGACCTGATCTATAAAACGATCACACTATTTAACTCCTCCAGTAAACACAGTAAAAAAAAAAAGTGGCAAAAGGCAATGTTTTTTCATACTGCTGAAATAAAGTGTAATAAAACACAATCAAAAAAGGTATTGCTTAACACTACACAAGACCAAACCCGATCAGTGTTTGGGCCGAACGCAAAATCTACAAACAAAAAAATCCCAGAGCTTGATGTGTGCTGACCACTGGTGCAAGCTTGGTGTTCAGCAGCATGATCTGATATAGTGTGCAGCCATCCCCCAAAATGTAAAAACCCCATCCACCTTCCCCCAGAAGTGTTCTGTTTATGGCTGGCAGTATGTGGGAAGAGACCCGAACTGACAATCAGTAACTTCCATTGGGGTTCGGGTCAAGTCTAAACCCGTGGAGGTTTGGTTCAGCAGCATCTGCTGAAACGAACTTACAGGGCATCTTTACTGAAAACCTCATGTTGTCCCACAAAAAAAAAGCTATAGCTCTCAGAATATAATGATGCAAAAGAAAAAAATGTTTGTGTATAACTAATTTTATTGTGTTATATTGGCAAAAGCCAAAACATAAAAAAAATTATAAATTTGGTATCACTAATCATATGGTGAATGATGTAAAGAAAGCAAAAGAAAAAAAAATCCTTAATTGCTGGCTTTTTGTTCGTTCTGGCTCTCAAAAATCAGACTAGAATATTGGCTGAGCCAAGGTTAACAGCACCTGCCGTTGGGCTCATAGAGGAAAGACGCACTGTTAACTGTTCTTCATTATTTGGGCACTGTGTTTTCACATTGTTTGGGCTTTCTGTTGGAACTGTTTGGTACTTTGTGGTGGTGTGTATTTGTATTTGTTATGCATTTGTTGCCTGTGTTGCGTATCTTGTCTTTTTGCCTGTACTGTGAATTTGCTGTTTTTGTTGTGTATTTAATGTGTTGGTAGGAATGAGGTGTCTGTATTTTGTTTTTGTTGTCTGTGTTGTGTATTTAATGTGCATATTGTGTATTTGTGTTGTGTATTTGATGTATGCATTGTATTTTGTTGACCATATTGTGTATTTCCTGTCTGTATTGTGTATTTGATGTCTAAATTTTGTATTTGAGGTCTAAATTGTGTACTTTGTTTAAATTGTGAATTTGTCTGTGTTGTGTATTTGGTTGTATTTTATATTTGATGTAGGTATTTGTTTTGTATATCTGTATTGTGTATTTGTTGTGTGCATCAATGATGTTGAAAGCCATGACATCGGCAATGTATTCTGCCATCATGGACACCTCAGGCAGATCGGTTTCAACTGAGGTACCAAACGAAGCACATTTTCCAATGCCAGCACTGGCAAGAGGACATTGCACAATAAGGCGGTTTGTATTGACAACATACAATCTCATTTAGTGTGGCTCCTTCAAAGGAGGCACATTACTGAGAGGAAGAAAGGCCTAGCAATATACTTCTGAGCTATGCCAAGAAAACTTGATGGAGAGTACAACTATAAAATTCTGATATAGAGCACAACTACAGGAGGGCTCCAAGCAGAACACTTAGATCGGAACTATACCCGTGGGACAGCTCCTAGCACGCACCGAGACACAGTGGAGGTAAGGCCTTCTCCCCCAGAGAAGGAGACCCTTGGCCCCCCTCCCTGAAATGCCATAGCACCTCCACATAGTCAGAGTGCAGCCCTGAGTCTCACCTTCAGTGCTGTCCCAGTTCAGACACAGGAGAGAAGGAGGCATTTTCAAGTGATGGAGTGGTTGTACCCCAGAGGTACAGCAGCTGTGATTGCGCCCCACTCGGTACACCAGGGCTCCATGTGGGCGACGCCATTTTGCAGGCTTTGAGAGCTGAAGAAGAAGGCGGGAAACTGTGCTGCAGTTGCCTTAAAAAAAACAAAAAAGCTTTTACAGAGCTCTGCACTGCCACCTGCTGGATAAAGCTTTTCTCTAAGTGCTCGGCTGAAAAAAGGTCTGCACTGACACCTAGTGGACATTCCTTGGCTCCCTGCACATTACCCTATCGCCACCTGGTGGTCACTGTGACACTGACTTGCTGCAAAGAAAACACCGCATGAGGGAGCTGTGAAGGAGTAATGTAACCCTGTATAATGTCTGAATAGAGGGGAGGCTCATTCTACCGCCCGAATAGAGGAAATAAGTGGACAGCTACAACTTTAATAGTCTCATATATATAAGGAATACTGAAAAGAGACATAATACACTGCACTGACTGAGTAACGATCTGACTGGGCTGAGGAGGAAAAGAGGACCAGGGTGGTCAATCAGATTAAGAAGGGGACAGCCGTCTGTGACTCCTTACTAAGAAAAACTGTGCTGTGAGAGATCCTATGCCACCTAAGGCACAAAGACAATCAACCCTTAAAGGCAGTCAGGCGAAAAATAAAAGTACGTGGTCGGATCCATTGGATATGGACCTAGACACTACGCCTTCACTGTCTGCTCTGGTGTCTCAGCAGGAGGACGGGGGAGGGTCACGTGACTCCCCATCAGAGACTGAGTTGGGAGATATGGAACACCATTTTGACCATAGAAGATTTAAACAGTATCTGGATCTCCTTCCTACCAAGGAAGACTTCAAATCCCTGATCTCAGAGGTGAAAGAAACCTGTAAGTCAGAAATTAACTCAATCCGTCAAGATGTTGGGCTACTGGCAGATAGAGTGGACTCAGTGGAAAGGGAACACGATGCCACTAGACAGTACATTATCAAAAAACAGAAAAACGTGACTTCCTATGCTCAGGCTCTGAGTGAAACTAACAAACATCTGGAAGACCTGGATAACAGAGGACGCCGTAATAATATCCGAGTGAGAGGTATCCCTGAAGCCTCGGGTAATGAGGATGTCAATGCCATACTTGAAACCATATTTAACACTGTGCTGGAGTGTCGTATAACTCAAAGGATAAAATTGGACAGAGCACATAGAGCATTACGCCCCAGGGGGCCTCAAAATCAATCTCGTGACATTATCTGCTGCGTCCACGACTTCCAACTAAAAGAGTCCATTATGGCTAAAGCCCGTACCTCAGAGAGAATTGAATATCAAGGGACTCGGATCCAATTATTTCCTGATCTATCTTGGATCACCCTACAGAAAAGGAGACACCTGCAGCCACTACTTGCATCCTTAAAAGATAAGGGCATCCGATATCGCTGGGGGTTCCCATTTGCCCTCATAGCCTCAAAAGATGGTCATACGGCTGTGCTACGCTCAACTCAGGACCTCCCAGCCTTCTGCACTGACCTGGGAATCCCTCCACCAACCCTAGTAGACTGGGAATTAGAGATGCCATCCAATCCACCCCGTCCAGTCTGGCAGCAAGTGGACTCTAGGGGGGAATCTCCCTCATCACGGCCTAAGGCACGACCAGCTCCAACCAACCTGCGATGACAATTTTTATTTATTTTTTCTCTTCTGAGAACTGGAGCCCCTTGTTTCAATCTCTGGTTTCAAGCTGCAGCCCCCTTTGGGGATAATGGGGGGGGTGGCTTCATGCCCTCCTTTGTTTATTACAGGGACTTCCGTTGGTCCTTTCTTTCATAAGTAGCTGTAAACTTTTTTTTTTTTTTTCTCTTTTTTTTGATATTAATATATCTGGTTATGACTCCTCATAAAATTTGCATTGGTTTGCTACTAGGGCAGTGAGAATTGAATACTCACCTCTTGTAGATGTTTTGAATCTAGCTTCCGATACTGACTGCGATAGCAGAGTGTCCATAGCTACAAACCCCCTTCAAGGGTTAGAGTTACCCTGGTTCCTCCTACGGAAGAGTTGGTAAAGAAGGTTAGGGTTTAGATATTGGTAGAGTTTTTTACGTTATGCCAATTTTTTCTTCTTTGACCCTGGCCGGAGAGGACGGTGGCGGAAGTAAAGGCTTTTGCCCATGGCTTCCCTCCTCTCCGGTAATATTTGTGACATGTAAATGTTATGCTCTATATGTTATGTGTTTTGTCATTGTCTTTTCCCATTCCTTATGTGTCTACCCTAATTGTGGTGAGGGAATCTTCTGTACCCCATAGAGAGCCATCCAGCATGGGCCTTTAGGCAGTTGTGAGATGGGCAATACCCGGTTATCCTTCGTATGTAATGCTAATTTTGCATTATACTACTACAACTTAAAATATGGTTAAAATTTTAACGTTAAGTGTTAAGGGTTTAAACTCAAACATTAAGAGGCGTATGGCGCTTGGTGAGATGCGGACCCAGCGAGCTGATGTGGTTTTCTTGCAAGAAACGCACTTGAACCTCAATGGGAACTGCAATTTCGCTAAACATCTGTACCCCACGATTTTTTTAGCTTCCCAGGAAAGGAAAAAAGCCGGTGTGGCGATTTTGATATCAAGGACCTGTCCCGTTCAAGTTACGACCTCCTTGGCAGACCCACAGGGTAGGTACCTTATCCTACAAGGGACATATAAGGATCTTCCGATCATTTTGTGTAATATTTACGCCCCTAATACCTCCCAGATCCTCTTTTTGAACCAGGTATTCCTCAAACTCACACGTGGATTGTGGGTGGAGATTTTAACACTATTTTCTCTGACTCTCTAGACAGGTTGACCATTAACCATCAATTGTCGAGCCCGTCTCAGCGTAAATTGACAGCTGCCTTTCGAAGACTGATCCGCAGGTTTGCCTTATTTGATTTGTGGCAAGTTAAACATCCCTTTAGAAAAAACCTTTACCTTCTACTCTCCCCCTCATGGTACACACACCAGGATCGACTTCTTCGGCAAGATTCAAGCCCTTAGATTGACGAGCAATGTGGATATTGGTGCAATAACGTGGTCAGACCACATGCCAATGACTCTCACTCTACATCAGACATCGCCACGCACAAAAGTCTGCCACTGGAGGCTCAATGAGTCCCTCCTCAAGAGAACTCCCTACAGAGACAAACTTGAAGCAGGACTGATAGAATACTTCAAGAACAACGAGGGGTCAGTGCCTAATTTTTCTATGGTTTGGAAAGCCCATAAGGCAGTCTTTAGAGGGCAATGCATAGCATTAAGCTCCTGTATCAAAAAAGATAGACTTTATCAGAGAGATCAGCTCCTCAGAAGTCTCAGAGACAAAGAAAATAGGATGACCCTTAACCCATCAATATGTACCCTTAGAGGTATAGTAAAGACTTGTGCCCAACTGAAGGGCCTAGAAGTCAATATAACAGAAAAATTACTACTTTATAGCAGGCATAAATAATATGACAAAGGAAATAAATGTCACTCCCTTTTTGCTCGCCAACTTAGAGAGGATAGGGGGAACTCATCCGTTTATGCCTTGAGAGATTCGGGGGGGAATATTTTCTATGACCCCACTAAAGTTGCAAAGATTTTTCAGGATTATTTGTCAAGATTGTATTCTTTGCCCAGCACTCTTCCTACAGACCCAGGAAAGCAGAGGGAGCTAATCCACTCCTTTCTTGAGCAGTGTAAGTTGCCTACTCTTACTCAGAGTGCTGCAAATACACTGAATAAAGAAATCACGTGTGAAGAAGTAGAAGAGGTGCTTAAATTACTTCCTAATGGAAAATCACCGGGTCCAGATGGTCTGACATATTTTTACTACAAGGCATTTGCGGATCGACTCACCCCCTATTTAGTTAAATTATTTAATAGCTTCCTCACGGGCTCCCCTATACCTACAAGTATGTTACATTCTTATATTACGCTCATACCCAAACCGGGGAAGGATGCTATGGAATGTGCCAATTATAGGCCCATAGCACTCCTTAATGCTGATTTGAAAATCTTTACTAAACTACTGGCTCTACGTCTTTCGGTCCTGCTCCCTCACCTAATACACAAAGACCAGGTGGGTTTTGTCCTATGTAGGCAAGGGGGGGACAATACCAGGAAGATTATTGACTTAGTAGAAGTTGTTAATAAGACAGAGACTGAAGCACTCCTTCTTAGTTTGGATGCAGAGAAGGCGTTTGATCGTCTCAGGTGGCCATCATTTTGGAATCTCGGGTGCATTTATTACAGCCCTGAAAAGTTTATATTCATGCCCCTCAGCATTGGTCAAACTTCCTTATGCCGCCCTTTCAGATACAGAATGGCACTCGTCAGGGATGCCCTTTGTCCCCCCTGCTCTTTGTTATGTGCATTAAGCCATTGGGTGCTGCTATTCGCATTGACCCTAATATACGTGGAGTAATGGTGAGAGACAAGGAGTTTAAGCTATCCTTATATGCGGATGATGTCCTATTGATTTTGTCCCAACCACATACCACCCTCCCGAATTTGCATTCCCTATTGCTACAATTTCGAAGGCTGTCAGGGTATAGGGTCAACCAGAGCAAAACGGAAGCCCTGCCTATTAATATTCCACAGGGGCGAGTTTCCTCCTTACAGGAAAACTACAATTATAAATGGAAAAATATATCCTTGACATACCTGGGGATACAACTAACATCTAAGTATAAGCTCTTGTAGCAGCAGAACTATCCTAGTTTATTTACTGAGATAAAAAGACTCCTGCTCAATTGGAACAAGCTCCCATTTTCTCTGTTTGGAAGAATCTCTGCAGTCAAATTGTCTGTCCTGCCGAAGCTACTTTACCTTATTTGAGACCCTTCCGGTGTGTGTACCATACAAAGAGTTGCGCAACATTCAGTCTAGTATACTTCAATTTGTTTGGGCCCACAAGAGACATAGAATCAAGAAAACTACTTTGTTTGACAGTAAACTGAGAGGAGGCCTAGGGGTTCCTGATATTACTAGGTACTATTGGGCAGTACACTTACGTCACATCCCTGCATGGTCTAATCGCAGTGCCTTCTCTAGATTGATGGAAATAGAAAAGTTATGGCTCGCCCCAATACTCCCCAATTCCTACCTCTGGGGCACCTCATCAAACAAGCCTGACCCACATACTCTGGGCCCTATAGCCTTCACGAAGAGGATATGGGACTGTTGTGTCAAAAAGTTTCCACTTAAATCTGAACACTCTCCATTGACTTCTTTTCTGTTTAATCCCAGAATGCCAGACGGTATGCAGGGTACAGCGATTATGACATGGTTTGACAGGAAATGCTTTTGCTTTGCGGACATAGTAGACGCACTTTCCAGAGTCCTCCCCTACGCCACCATAGCTGATAAATTTAATCTCCCTGGCAATTCCCAATATCGGTATTTACAAATTATACACCTGATGCACTCCCTTTTTACCTCCTTAGAAGTCTCTATCCCTACACTTTTTGAGAGATTATGCAGAGCTGGGGTCTCTACTAAAGGCCTCATCTCAGATATATACCGTATTTTAATTACCCCCTACCCAGAAGATAAGCCAGATCATACATATATGAGGAAATGGGAAGATTTCCTTGGTGAAACCATTCCCCTGTGTATGTGGAAACGGATCTGGGATACTGCCTCTAAGACATCCTCATGCTATGTCTATAAGGAAAATCAGAATAAATTACTCATGTATTGCATGTATTGGTATCACACCCCATCACTACTACATAAACTAAACCCAGCTATACCTGACAATTGCTGGAGGTGTGGAGCTACAGGAGGAGACATACCACACATATTCTGGGTATGCCCCATTATCCAGTGCTTCTGGAGGTTGGTGCAATCCCTTATTTATAAAAGTAACTGGCCTTCGGGTTCCCCTGGATAGTAAATTCTATATATTAAATATACCACTTGTTCAGCTGGGGAAAAGAGTGAAGCGGTTATTGTTACATATCACTACAGCAGCTAGATGTCTAATTGCCCGTAACTGGAGGTTAGCCCATCCACCCTCACTTACAGATCTCCATTCTCGGATCCAAGATGTGAGAAGGATAGAGTATTTATCTGCCCTGTCAAATAACACGGTAGTTCATGTTGAGAGCGTTTGGTCACTTTGAGACAAATATTGGGCCAATAAAGAATAATAGTAAGGTATGGTTTTGATGGAAGCCTGATATATCCACCCTCACCACTTCACCCCCCCCCCTCCTTATATCTCCTTGTCTAGTATTGTTTTGTTTGTCTTGTCACATTCCCCGTTTTTATTGTATTAGTGGATAGTATGATATGTACACTGATTCTCGGTTTACAGTTATTGCTCATATGCTTGTGAGACATATCTATGCATTCATGTACTTTTTCCGTGTCTGTTTTTAAAAAATTTAATAAAACATTAAGTTATAAAAAAAAAAAAAATTCTGATATAGTGGTGGAAGATGCACCCCAAGGTTGGAAGGCATTCAACAAGATACTGGGGAAAAACTGATGATTGACCCGAGAATGATTAAGTCTCATGCAGTGTGAGGATTAAAGCCGAAATGTCATCTTGATGCTGACAAAGGTTGGTCGAAAAAGATCAAAAGCTATAAAGGAATCGGTTCAGAACTTGAAATGTACAAACAATGCATCAAGTCAAATGACACAGTCAAAGCCGAAAAGGACAGGAGTCGACATTTCCAGTCAATCGGACAGTGGGTATACTGTTCTTGTTAACTGAAGATTGGTAGACACTGCCCTGAAGTACAATGCAGTCAGTGATAGAGTCATCTCGATACAACTACAAGGAGTTCCAATCCATGTCATAGTTATACCAGTCTACTCACCAACAACAAATGCAGAGGAGGACAAACTATTCTACGATCAAGTTCAAGAAGAAATCTACAAGATATCAAAACAATACTTACTCATTATCATGGAAGACTTGAATGCCAAAGTGGGCCATGTCAAACATGGAACTGTTGTTGGAGACTTTGAACTTGGTGAATGAAACAAGGCAGGAAGAAGATTCATTGAGTTTTGTTGCAAATCAACTGTCCCTCATGGACATCTTCTTTCAAAATCACAAATGGAGACTCTACACATGGACTTCACCGAATGGGGCCAATAAGAGTTAGCGTGACTACATATGGGTTAGCCAAAGATGGAAATCGTTGATCATTATTGCAAAGCTGACTCAAGAACTGATCATGAATGTTTGTCAAAGATTAGAGTCACGCTGCACAAATGGACTACACAACAGACTGGCTCCAACTTCAAATTCACACACATATCTGAAGTTTTTCTAAATGGTCTGCACAATTAATTTATATCACTTAACATGGATGGAAGAAAGCCTGAGGAATTCTGGACACATACAGTGCCTTGCGTAAGTATTCACCCCTTTAAATTTTTCAACCTTTTCCCACATTTCAGGCTTGAAAAAAAGATAAAAATTTTAATGTTATGGTGAAGAATCAACAAGTGGGACACAATTGTGAAGTTGAACGAAATTTTTTGCTTATTTTAAACTTTTTAAAAAAATAAATAACTGAAAAGTGGGGCGTGCAATTTTATTAGTCCCTTTAAGTTAATACTTTGTAGAGCCAGCTTTTGCTGCGAGTACAGTTGCAAGTCACTTGGGGTATGTGTCTATCAGTTTTTTTTTTTTTATCGAGAGACTGAAATTCTTGCCCATCCTTCCTTTGCAAATACCTTGAGCTGAGTGAGGTTGGATGGAGAGCATTTGTGAGCAGCAGTTTCAGCTCTTTCCACAGATTCTTAATTGGATTCAGGTCTGGACTTTGACTTGGCCATTCTAACATCTGGATACGTTTATTTGTGAACCATTCCATTGTAGACTTTGCTTTATGTTTGGGATCATTGTCTTGTTGGAAGACAAATCTCCGTCCCAGTCTCAGGTCTTTTGCACACTCTTCTTCAAGAATGGTCCTGCATTTGGCTCCATCAATCTTCCCATCAATTTTAACCATCTTCCCTGTCCCTACTGAAGAAAAGCAGGCCCAAACCATGATGCTGCCACCACCATGTTTGACAGTGGGAATGGTGTGTTCAGGGTGATGAGCTGTGTTGCTTTTATGCCAAACATATCGTTTGGCATTGTACCCAAATAGTTCGATTTTGGTTTCATCTGACCAGAGCACCTTCTTCTACATGTTTAGTGTGTCTCCCAGGTGGCTTGTGGCAAACTTTAAACTACACCTTTTATGGATAACTTTTAGAAATGTCTTTCTCCTTGACACTCTTCCATAAAGGCCAGATTTGTGCAGTGTATGACTGATTGTTGTCCTATGGACAGACTCTTCCACCTCAGCAGTAGATCCCTGCAGTTCATCCAGAGTGATCATGGGCCTCTTGGCTGCATCTCTAATCAGTCTTTTCCTATTTGAGATGAAAGTCTGGATGGTCGGCCGGGTCTTGGTAGATTTGCAGTGGTACGATACTCCTTCCATTTCAATGTGATAGGTTGCACAGTGCTCCTTGGGATGTTTAAAGTTTTTGAAATCTTTTTTGTAACCAAATCCATCTTTAAACTTCTCCACAACAGTATCACGGACCTGCCTGTTGTGTTCCTTGGTCTTCATGATGTTATCTGCACTTTCAACAGAGCACTGAAACTATCACAGAGCAGGTGCATTTATACGGAGACTTGATTACAAACAGGTGACTTATCGTATTTTTCGGACCATAAGATGCACTTTTTTTCCCCCAAGTGTTGGGGGAAAGTGGGGGGTGCGTCTTATGGTCTGAATGTGGCTGCGGGGAATGTGGGTGCTGCAGTTGAGCGGGTCATCGGGGGCACGAGCAGGCTGTAGCAGCCTGCCGTGACCACGTGGACCCGCTCATTTAATATGCATGCCCATCCCCCGCCCATCATCCCTCAGCGCTGAAGCCGGCGCTGGCAGGTGGGCGGGATGATGGGCGGGGGATAAACAGCCGGCTCGCATGATCACCCCTGGCAACTACGGCCTGGAGTGATCATGTGCGGCTGTATTCACTGCACCCCGTGCATCATCATCAGCGCGGGGAGCAGTGAATCAGTGTACAGTACTCACCATTCCCCTGCATCATCGCTTGACCTCCCGTCTGTGTCAGCGGCAGCGCCGCTGATTGGAGCCGTCCCCATTACCCTGCTGGATCGCGATCATCTCCTGTGTTTGTGCCGGCGGCTGAGTGGAGACTAGCGGCGCGCACAGCGATGACGTCATCGCTGTGCGCACGTGTCCACACGCAGCCGCCGGGACACTGGCACAGACACAGGAGATGATCGCGATCCAGCAGGGTAATGGGGACGGCTCCAATCAGCGGCGCTGCCGCTGACACAGACGGGAGGACGAGCGATGCTGCAGGGAGTGAGGTAAAGTGAGGTGAGTATGAACGTTTATTTTTTTTATGTGCCACAGGATGCGGCCATACACCAGGATGGGGGCATATTATGAGCCTGATGGGGGCATATTATGAGCCGGATGGGGGCATATTATGAGCCGGATGGGGGCATATTATGAGCCGGATGAGGGCATATTATGAGCCGGATGGGGGCATATTATGAGCAGGATGGGGGCATATTATGAACCAGATGGGGGCATATTATGAGCCAGATGGGGCTATATGTCATGATGGGTTATATAGCAGGATGCGGCCACATGCCAGTATATAGCAGGATGCGGCCATATGGCAGGATTACGGTATATAGCTGGATGAGGGACATATACTGTATATACCAGGCAGGGAGGATCATTACCAGGATGCGGCACCTTAGTAGAGAATTTGGGGACATTACCCCCATAACATTGTAGGCAGCAG
Source organism: Anomaloglossus baeobatrachus (assembly GCF_048569485.1). NCBI lineage: Eukaryota > Metazoa > Chordata > Amphibia > Anura > Aromobatidae > Anomaloglossus > Anomaloglossus baeobatrachus. The sequence continues at coordinate 215,794,877 of NC_134355.1, read as the reverse complement.
ATCCTCACCCCATGACAGTGTGTCATGACCACATTTTTTGCTTAAAATTTTATTTTCCTCCTCTAAAACCAGGGTGCGTCTTATAGTCCGGTGCGTCTTATAGTCCGAAAAATACGGTATATTTATCATCATCAGTCATTTAGGACAACATTGGAACATTCAGAGATCCTCAATGAACTTCTGGAGTGAGTTTGCTGCACTGAAAGTAAAGGGGACAAATAATATTACACGCCCTACTTTTCAGATATTTATTTTTTTAAAAAGTTTAAAATAAGCAATACATTTCGTTCAACTTCAAAATTGTGTCCCACTTGTTGTTGATTCTTCACCATAACATTAAAATTTTTATCTTTATGTTTGAAGCCTGAAATGTGGGAAATGTGGGAAAAGGTTGAAAAATTCAAGGGTGCCAAATACTTTTGCAAGGCAATGTATAAAGACTAAAATTACTGAAGAGGGCTGAAAGACAATAAAGAAGAGGCAGAAGAGACCATAAAGATCATTGAAGAAAAAGGAATAGGAAAAGGTAACAAGCAAGATGCAGACAACATCAGAAAATGACTAAAGAGAGCCATTGAAGCAAAGAACTTTTTTACCAAAATATATGTACAGAGATAGAAAACGAACATCTGAAGGGCAAAATCAGAAAAGCAGATGAAAGAGATAAGATGAAAGATTCAACCAACAGTGGCATTGTTGAAAGACTACAACAGGAATAAACCTACCTAGATAGAACTGATCAGGGACAGATGAAAAGATTATGCATCTATACAAGAAAGACTCAGTAATAAAAAAAAAATGGAAATTGGAAATGATGGCAAACTGAACATCTTGAAAGATGAAGTCGTTGCTGCTATAAAGCTTTTGTCAAAAAAGCACCTGGATATGACAATATTTCAATAGAGCTAATAAAGTCTCCTGAAGCAGCAGTTGATGTCATCACATGCCTGTGTCAACAGATATAGACAACTGGTTAATGGCAAAAAGACTGGATAAGATTGGTGAATATTCCTATTGCAAAGAAATGTCTAAACTATGGGAGTATCGTGCTAATACCTCATGCCAGCAAAATACTATAGAGGATCCTACAAAAATTGCTACAGCCTTACTTTGCAAACAGCTGCCAAAGGAACTAGCAGGATGCTGAACCATCTGATCAGCCTCATTAGGGACCTTTACATTGAACAAGAAGCAACAGTCCGAACAGAATGCAGAGACACGGCATAGTGCTAAGTAGAATAAGGTGTCAGACAAGGCTGCATTCCATCAATACAGTGGAACGAGTAACCCATATAGTATTTCGCTATACGAGCAAAGCTTGCTGTAAATGCGTAACCATCACGATGAGGGGGGAACTTCCGCTGCCAGTGTGCTGAAATCAAAGGCATGAGCCGCTTGCCTCTAATTGGTCAGCGCACTGCCTTTGAGTAGTGGCTGACAGCGGAAGTTCCTCCCTCGTCGCGATGGTTACCCGATTCGCATTCTGTGCCGGCGAACTACAAGAAACAGGAGGCCGGCGAGGGAACGGAAGGTAATCACTGGAATAGGACATTAGGATCGAAAGACTAGAAGGAACAAAGCGTATAGAATACCTGCAACCTGATAGCTTGGCACTATCAAGATAACGACGAAGAAGATCCGGGTGGATCTATCTAGGCTTATACAACATTGATCTTCCTACAGAGTGTTCATCCATCAAGTCATCATAGCTGGAGAACGAGCTGAAGGCCTTTAGATTTAAATAAAAGGCGACCACAAAGTCTTCTACAAAAATTTGTTTTCCAAGAAACAGCGATCCTTCCCTCCAGAGTCTAGCCATGTGGCTAAGCAGTATGTACTGCCATGTTCAGCAGAAATTGTGTGGCAAATTTTGGTGTAAAGTCTACCCATTTACATGTTAACATGTAAAATATGGGGCTGAAATAACATTTTTGTGGTAAAAATGTAATTATTTTTTATTCACCACCCAATCGTATCAAATTCTGTGACACACCTGTGGTATCAATAGGATCACTATACTCCTGAAAAAAATTAACTGAAAGGTGTAGTTTGTAAAATAGGATCACTTATAGGGGCTTCTGCGGTTATGGAACCTCAGGGACTCTGTCAATTTGACATGGCACCTGCAAACCATAACAGCAAAATCTGCACTCTAACGGTGATCCTTCCTTGTTGAGCTTTCCACTGTGCCTGAAAAGTAGATCAAGATTACACGTAGGTGATTGGTGCACTCAGAAGAAATGGCAAAATAAATTATATGATGCTTTTTTTCCTGGTACCCTTGTGAAAAATAGAAATTTGGGGCAAAATAAACATGTTTGTGGGAAATTATTTTCATTTTAATGGCTCAATGTTCTAAAATTCTGTGAAGCATATGTGGGTTCAAAGTGCTCACCCTACCTCTAAATAAATTCCTTGAGAGGGGTGGTTTCCAAAATGAAGTCACTTGTGGGGGGTTTCCACTCTAGGCACATCAAGGGCTCTGCAAATGCGACAAGGTGTCCGCTATATGTTTCAGCCAATTTTGAGCTCCAAAAGTTAAACGGAGCTACTTTACTTACGAGGCCTACCGTTCTTCCGAACAGTAGTTTTCCACATACGGGTTATTGGCATACTCAGGAGATTCCTTTATCACCTGCTACAATTGTGAAAATTAACCCCTTCACCCCCAGGCGATTTTCAGTTTTTCTTTTTCCTACCCTTTTTTTGAGAGCCGTAACTTTTTTATTTTTCCGTCAATCTTGCCATATAAAGGCTTATTTTTTGTGGGACGAGTTGTACTTTTGAATAAAACCATTAGTTTTTCTACATAGTGTACTGCAAAATGGTAAGAAAATTCCAAGTGCGAAAAAATTGGAAAAAAAGTGTGACTGCCTGATTGTTTTTGGGATATTTTATTCACCGTGTTCACTATATGATAAAACTGATGTGTCGGTGTGATGCCTCAGGTCGGTACAAGTTCATAGACACCAAACATTTATAGGTTTACTTTTATCTAAGGGGTTAAAAAACTTCACATGTTTGTCCAAAAAAGGCGCAGTTTTTGTGCCACCTTCCACAATCCGTAGCGTTATCATTTTTCGGGATCTATGGCTCAGTGACAGCTTATTTTTTGCATCTCGAGCTGACGTTTTTAATGGTACAATATTTGCGCAGATGCTACGTTTTAATCGTCTGTTATCGCATATTACACAAAATACGTGGCAACCAAAAAACGTAATTTTGGTGTTTGGATTTTCTTTGCGGCTACGCCTTTTACAATCAGATTAATTGATATTATATATCGATAGATCTGACATTTGTATAATGTTTGCAGTTAGACGCGCCCCCACCCTGACTGTCCGCTGACTGCAACCAATCACAGGTGCCAGGACGTCCGATGGGTGGAGAAAGCAGTGCAAATGTCTGCGGGTGAGTAATGTGGTATAACAATAAATGGATAAATAAAACAATCAGCACAGGGTCCCCACAGGACAGATAAAGCCCACGGCTGCATCCCCCGGCTGTCAACCTTTATCATGGCTATGTTTCAAAATAAGGACGGAGTCACACACTTGCGAGAGTCTTGCAGCACATCACCCGGAAGCTGCACACACTCCTGACAGGAGGGAGCAGCTGCATATAAATACATGCAGCTGACCACTCCTGTCAGGAGTGTGCGCAGCTGGCGGGTAATGTGATGCGAGACTAGCTCAAGTGTGACTCCGGCCTTATGGTGCTCTCACACGAGCCGTATGACTTGCACGAGTATCGGACAGCATCACCTGGCAGCTGCACACTCTCCTGATAGAAATACATGCAGATGCACGCTTCTATGTTGCATGCTCGTGTCCGGAGAGTGTGCGTCTGCCAGGTGATGCGATGCGAGACTTGTGCAAGTCATACGGTTCGTATGAGCGCACAGTAGGGCCAGAGACACACTTGCGCGAGTCTTGCATCGCTTCACATAGCAGCCGCACATTCTCCTGACAGGTGCGGATTGGCTGATTGTAGTTCTATACAGCTGCACGCTCGTGTCCGGGAAGTGTACGGCTGCCAGGTGATAAGACGCGAGAATCGGGCAAGTCATACGGCTCTTGTGAGCACACCGTAAGGCCAGAGTAACACTTGTGCGAGTCTCGCATCGCATCACTCGGCACGGCCTGATGCTCTCCATGTACAGGCACCACACCAAAAAAATCCTTTATTTGGAAAGAAATACAGAAATCACCCTCTTTCACCACTTTATTAACCGCAACACACCCCTGTAGGTCCAAAGTAATCCACATGAGGTCCCACGACGATTCAAGCTCTGCTACATGTCTATCACAGCGAACGGCCATAGAGCACGACCAGTCACTGTGCGCTCCAGAGAATGAATGAACTGAGATGGCAGTCAGACACGGTCACACAGGCTGGGGGCACGTCTGACTACAACCAATCACTGATGCAAGGCCGGCTAGTGGGTGGGGAAAGCAGTATTGAGTGCATGTGGACAAGCAATGATGAGAGGAGGCCGCAGGAGCAGTGTACAGCCGCGCGAGAGCAGTTTACAGCTGCGACGCAGTCTAGGTAAATATGAAGTGCTTCATTTTTATTTTCTTTATTTTTTTTTTAACTTCTCGAGTGCCAGATCCAGATCAAAACAGCCGGAATCCTGAGACCGGCACCCGGGAAACTTTGAAACCGCGCAGATCCAGACTTTTACTCATCTCTAGTTACATACTTTACATATCTCAGATTGTTACCTCAATCCTCTTGGTATCTGTTCAAACTGTTACTTTTTATTTGTAATATTGTCTGTACATGGCTCTTCTGAACTGTAAAGTGTGGTGGAATGTTGTTGTTGTTGCTGCTGCTGCTGCTACAGCTACTGCTACTACTACTACTCCTTTCAGGGGGCTGGGGAATTACCAGAGACACGCCTGTGTAATACCACAGACAGGGAAATGTGTTAACTCTGAATGTAGCAGCTGTGAGCCCCTGCTGTTTTGTCTGTATATTCTTATCATAAGTGACATGCTTCCAACTATCCTTCAATTTTCCTTTTTTCTCAGTTTGAGACATTTTTTTTGTGAAAAATACTTCATTTTCTGAAACAATTTTAAGGATGCCAACATTAATATACACCCCGTGTTTTTCAGACTATAAGAAACACTCTGCCTCCCAAATTTAAGAGGAAAATGGGAGGCTGTCTTATATCTGACTTGTTAGGGGGGCAGAGGCAGAGTGGGGTCACAAGAGGCAGGAGCAGGGTCGCCACTGGAGGAAGCTCGCAGCGGCAGGAGCAGTGGATATTCATTTCTCCATTAAAAGGGAAATAAATATTCACTGTTCCCCATGCCCATAATCCCCCCCGACCTCTCAGCACAAAGGTCAGTGATAGTAAATGATAAGTTTAGTGATAGTAAAAATCTTCATTTACTGACAGTAACACCAAGGCATGGTTGGGATATTGGCATGGCTAGCAGTGAATATTCTTTTACCTTTAACCCCGTTCACATCTGAGCACTAAAATACCTTTATGACTGAAACATTTTTTACAATTCTGACCAGTGTCACTTTGAAAGCTTATAACTAGAGATGAGCCAGACCCTTAGTGTTCGAGTTCGGTTCTTTTCGTCGAACGGCGGGTGTGTTCATCAAACGTTCGACGAACACCTTCAAACCCCATTGAAAACAATGGCAGGCAAACACAAACACATACAAACACATAGAAAACACCTTCTAAGGTGTCCAAAAGGTGACAAACAACTCAGAAGACACTACAAACACATGGGAAAGTGACAAGTACAAATACTCATGCTGAAACAAAAGAGCTGGACGAGTAAAAGGAGGAGACACAGGTGTAGTAATATCTCCAAATGAACATCGATGCCATGACTATGCAACTGGAACCTTGCTCATTTTGGGCTTCCAATCTGGAAAAATGGCCTGAGCTCGCCACTTACGCTTGGAGATCTTGTTGTGCCCCGCAGCCAGCGTTGTCACGGAACATGTATTCGGTGCTGCTGGGGGTGTGCTGACAGATAAGTGCTTCATGCAAATCAACATTTTAAGTTTGCAACTGTTGGACAATTGATGCCACTTAAGTGGTGTCTGTGGCCCAATTTTTGGAAAACATGGAGTCTCTTGTTGGAGTCCCCTTGCTGTGTTTTACATGATTTTAGAAGGGCATGACATGCCTAAGAGGTTGACTTTCAGCATCTGCAAGCTGTTTTCTACAGAAAAAAGCCTTTCCACCTGGTGGACACACAGGATTTTCGAGACCTTTTGTCCATCGCAGTGCCCCAAGAGCAGATGCCCAGTCACCACTACTTCTCCAAAAAGGTGTGCCTGCGCTACACCAGGATGTTGCACATAACATCACCGCTTTCTTGAGAAACTGTGTGTGTGACAGGGTGTATTTCACCACAGATACTTGGAACAGTAAGCATGGACAGAGCGTTACATGTCGCTGACTGGACACTAGGTAACTATGGTGAGAGTTGTACAAATCTTGCCGTCCCCACGAGTTGTGCATCAATCCTCTGTATGTAGAAGTTCCTCCACTGCTTCTGCCTCCTCCACCTACTCTCGGTCCTCCACCTCCAAAGCCTGCCTGGTAAGGCCACCCGCGTTGTAACTGCGGACAAGGACTCCCGCACACCTCCTTACTATGCTGGCAGCAGAGCTCAACGGCATAAGGCGGTCTTTACTTTGAAATGTATAGGAAATGTGAGTCACACCGCTGAGGAGTTGTGGTCAGCTCTGGAGATCGAGTTTCATCAATGGTTGTCTCCACTCAACCGGCAGCCAGGGAAGGCCGTGTGCGACAATGCTGCAAACCTGGATGCAGCCCTGCGCCAGGGCAATGTGACACACGTGCCTTGCATGGCTCATGTGTTGAATCTGGTTGTCCAACAATTTTTAAACCACTATCCTGGCCTACATGGGCTTCTGCAGAGGGCACGTTCGCTATGTGCTCACTTCGACGTTCACACCACGCAGCTCAACAACTTTTTTGGCCTGCCGGTTCACCGTCTGAAATGCGATGTGCCGACACACAGGAATTTTAATCTGCACATGTTGCAGCGACTGTGGCAGTACTGCCAAGCACTGGTGCAATACGTGTATATGACTATGAATATGACGTATAGCCTGGGCTAACCAGATCCAGAGGTGGGGCAGATCACGCTGCTGGAGTGGTCTCACATCAAGGACCTATGCACCCTCCTTCACAGTTTCGAAATGGCGACGAAGATGTTTAGCGCGGACGATGGCATTATCAGCATTACAATTCCGGTCACCTACATACTGGAGCACACTCTAAACAGTATTCGGAGTCAGGTGGTGGGACAAGAGGAAGGGGAGGAAGTACAGGAGGAGTCATATGCAGAAGGGAAACCAAGATCTCCAAGGTCCAGATGGTCAGCAGCACCAAGGCGGCAGGCATGTGACGGTGGGGGAGAGGGATTAACAAGGGCGCATGGTAGCAGCCAAACTGTTGAGGAAGGTGCAGGAGCCCAGGAAGAAATGGAGGATGAACTGGTGATGGGCATGGAAGACTCAGCAGATGAGGGAGACCTTGATCACATTTCTGTTGTGCGAGGTTTGGGGGAGAGGGCAGAGGAAGGAAGCATGATTCTCGCCTTGCCGCCAACAACACAGCAAGGACTTGTTCCTCCTGGATACGCAAGACACAAGAGCGCCTTCTTGCTGCACTACCTACAACATGACCCTCGGATTGTCAGAACTCGAAGTAATACTGACTACTGGGTTGCCACACTCTTAGAACCCCGGTACAAGACAAAATTTGACGAAATAAGTCCTGCCATAGAAAGGGACGCACGTATGCAGGAGTATCAGCAGAAGCTGTTACGCAATATTAGATCGCCTTTTCCACTAAATACCAGTGCTGCACAGAGTGAATCTCACATTTCTAACTTGCCAACCATGAGACTGTCGAGTCATCATCACTCAAACCGTACCAGCAACACCGCATCTGGTGGTAACAGCAATTTTATGGAACCGTTTCATTAATTTTTTATACCATCCTTTGCAAGGCTACAAGACACAAGAAGTCTGACACATAGTCAACGCCTGGAGAGGATGATACAGGAGTATCTCCAAGTGAATATCGATGTCATGACTCTGCAACTGGAGCCTTGCTCATTTTGGGCTTCCAAATCAGGACACTTACGCCTTGGAGATCTTGTGTCCCGCAGCCAGCGTTCTCTGGGAACGTGTCTTCATTGCTGCTGAGTGTGTGCTGACAGATAAGCGCACGCGTCTGTCCTGTGACAATGGGGACAGACTAACGTTCATCAAGATGAACAAGTCATGGATCCGCAAGGACTTTTCTACCCCTGTGTCATCCTGGGGAGAGTAAAGGCTTGTGGCTTTTTGATTGTGCTTCATGCAAATCAACATTTTAAGTTTGCAACTGTGGAAAAATTGATGCCACTTAAGTGGTGTCTGTGGCCAAATTTGGCGAAATAATTTGGCCATAGAAAGGGACGCATGTATGCAGGAGTATCAGCAGAAGCTGTTACACAATCTTAGATCAGCTTTTCCACTAAACACCAGTGGTGCACAGAATGAATCTCACCACTTTGTCATGGCTAGGAGGAAATGGTCTTTTACTTGTCCACATCTGAGGGACCGAGGGCTGGCTGCTGTGCTGAGATGGCATTGAGTAGGGTGTCCCTGCAGAGTTGCAAATTTGGTCATCTACAAAATGAGTGGAAAAAGGACAGATGCTGGTGGAAAGAGGAACAGGTGTGTTGGAAAGGGGAAAAAAGTTTGTGTCCGTGGGGTTGGTGGTAAAGTAACAGTTACATCTGCTAAAGAAACACCATCTGTTACCGGGGGACTTGCAGATTAGGATAAGGTGATATATATCCCAATCGCCAGTTGGGGTCCACCGTGCTCCCAGATGGAAAAGGAGATGCTGGCAACCAGAAGGTTAGGCGGAGGATACAGTGCTGGGTGGCGCTGAAACTAATAGGAGCCTGACCCGAGTTAGATGACACTCGGATCAGGAGACTGTGAACCCAGTTAGCGTTACAGGGTCCACACACCCAGCCCAGGAACTCCCTGTTAACAACAGAGGGGCCCTGGGGTACGCTGTCCATGCGCGTAGGGGGCACACCTGTGGACAGCAGGCGCAGCAGCATCAGCAGCCGAGTTAATGCCACTGGGCTGCACTAGCAGGACTGGTAGGACAGGAGCTGGCCGTAACCATGCCACGTTACCAAGTGTGGTGGCGTCCAGCTCCGACACCCTATCCCTGCCTACCTATATCCTAAAGCTGCAATGGGTTCAACACATGGAGGTGATCTCTGTCTGAGCATAATAGAAGACTGCGCACCTATATGTTGCCTCCAGCCCCTTTTATAACCTGGGTTCGCCCCAACCCAAAGAGGACCACAATGCACCTCCAGGAGCCAATAGCAGAGTGCCACGTCATCAGTGACATAACCAGCGGACTATCCGGAACCGCCACTTCACTGATGACCTCATGGCAGCCACGCCCCAAACACCTCACCAGTCATCGTCTGACAAACAATGATAAGGTGGCAAGTCATTGGGGCGGGCCTCTGCGAGCCAGTCCGGAGTGGCCACATCATCAGGACACCTAATGCACTCTGGCCTATCAGGGCCTGCCACCTCACGGACAAAGCCAGTGAGGTCCTTAGCGGACCTAGCCTCTGATGCATCAAGTGCCTGAGCATGTTCTGTAGCCTGAACAACGGTCTCAGAAAACAGACTATCAGCTTGAGCATGCTCAGTAGGCACAACACAGGACTTAGACATGGCACGGAGTCCAAGTACCTGTGCAAAGAGGCTTTTTGCACTAAGTGTGGGAGCATGACCAGTAGCCCGAACTGAGGACTTAGCCTCAGGAATGGCACAGTCAGGCTGAGCATGCTCACTAGGTGAAACACTGGACTTGGGCTGTGGCTGAGGTAAATCGGCACACGCATGTGCACTAGCCGCCTCTCCACAGTTAGATGTGGAGGAGGAAGCAGCCAGCTGGACGACCCTAGGGGTGCGGGGCGGTGTGACCAGAAACCGGGCATGGCAACATCAGGTGCTTATTCGGAGGGGTGAGATTCCCCATACTGTTTGGAATAGCAGATTGAGTGGGGTTAATGCTTGGCTGATTGAGATTGCCCATATATACTATATTCTGCCCGCTGTATCTGTTATTATGAGCCATCTGTATGTTCAACAGTGTACGTTCGGAGAGTATATCCAGGATCGGAGCACCAGTTCGGAAATTAGGCTATTTTGTATGTGATAATATACACACACAATTGTGATTGTGGATCATCTATGATAACAATTTTATATACCATTTGGGATGTGTGCAATATGATAAATGTGCAATATGACAGTACATGAGACTGGTGATGTAGCAATATAAATAAGCACTTTATCTAATTATTTATTTGTATATTTATTGGCCTAAAAACATTACTGTGTGTGTATATAACTATGTTACTCTCTAGATGCTGAACAATTTTCCACCATATGTCTGAATATTATTGGTCTAATGAATTTGCCATGTATGGATCCTAGGTCACAATGCTCTGTGTGTTTCTCACCTTAAAGGGAAGGTATCGCGGTTTTTTATTTTTGCATTAAAAATAGTGATTATGAAATCAAGTATTTCTAATACAAAATGAAAATCGCAGCTTATTTAGTTTTTATTTAATTCTTATTTTACTGGAGGCACTGGGGGCTGCCATGCTGGATTTGCCGTGTGTGTAACGACAGTAACTCATTCCTTTATGGCAGCCCCTATTCATAGACTCTGATAGTCAGGCTCCGACCCCATGAAGTACGTTACAGTGGGCGTCTGCTGTGACCTGGACGCTGCCCCTGGGCTGTCCAGTTCACAGCAGAGGGAGGAGATAAGCGCCATTATTGTGGAGCTCACAGCGTGTGCTGTTTGCTCCACTTTACCCCTGTCAACCGCCGGGATGAGTGAGTACGGGCCGCCTCCCCTCCCCTCCCCTTGTTACAGTCTCCGATGACACCCCATCCCTCCGTTCTCCCCAGCCCTTGCTCTGCCCCCGCTACAGAAGCTGCCCCTCCCCCCGCCATTACTGTCTCCAATGACACCCCCCTCCCTCCGTTCTTCCAAGCCCCCCACTCTGCCCGCTGCCGCAGCTCCCCCAGCTCTGCCCGCCGCAGTGTGTGTGTGTGTGTGTGTGTGTGTGTGGCACAAGGTCCCCATCAGGGGTGATTGTGTGTGTGTGTGTGTGTGTGTGTGTGTGTGGCACAAGGTCCCCATCAGGGGTGATTGTGTGTGTGTGTGTGTTTGTGGCACAAGGTCCCTATCAAGGGTGATGTGTGTGTGGCACAAGGTCCCCATCAGGGGTGATGTGTGTGTGGCACAAGATCTCCATCAGGGGTGGGTGGGTGTGTGTGTGTGTGTGTGTGTGTGTGTGTGTGTGTGTGTGTGTGTGAGAGAGAGAGAGTGTGTGTGTGTGTGTGTGAGAGAGAGAGAGTGTGTGTGTGTGTGTGTGTGTGTGTGTGCGCCACTGCATGTGAGTACCTGTTTGTGTACCGGTGATACTGTTTGCAGGGTTGTGTATCTAATCCTATCCTGTGTGATACTGTCTGCTGAGCTGTTTATCTAATCTCCCGTGTGATATTGTCGGCTGAGCCGTGTATCTAATCCTCCCCTGTGTGATACTGTCTGCTGAGCTGCGTATCTAATCCTCTCCTGTGTGATACTGTCTGCTGAGCCGTGTATCTAACCCTCTCCTGTGTGATACTGTCTGCTGAGCTGCGTATCTAATCCTATCCTTTGTGATACTGTCTGCTGAGCCGTGTATCTAATCCTATCCTGTGATACGGTCTGCTGAGCTGTGTATCTAATCCTATCCTGTGTGATACTGTCTGCTGAGCCGTGTATCTAATCCTATCCTGTGATACTGTCTGCACAGCTGTGTATCTAATCCTATCCTGTGATACTGTCTGCACAGCTGTGTATCTAATCCTATCCTCTGTGATAGAATCTGCTGAGCCGTGTATCTAATCCTATCCTGTAATACTGTCTGCTGAGCTGTGTATCTAATCCTATCCTGTGATACTGTGCTGAGCTGTGTAATCATGTCCGGTGTGATACTGTCTGCTGAGCCGTGTATCTAATCCTATCCTGTGTGATACTGTCTGCTGAGCCGTGTATCTAATCTTATCCTTTGTGATACTGTCTGCTGAGCCGTGTATCTAATCCTCTCCTGTGTGATACTGTCTGCTGAGCTGTGTATATAATCCTATCCTGTGATACTGTCTGTACAGCTGTGTATCTAATCATGTCCTGTGTGATACTCCTGCTGTCCTTGGTGACACTTTAGACATTTCTGGTCACCAGGAAAATGGCTGTGCATTGTGTCCCTACATGACATTCTCTGTTATCTGTTGTAAACACTCAGATTGGGAAGTGGGGGGGCGTGCCATCACACACAGGAGAGGAGACTCCGCCCACTTTACTGGAGGCTGTAATCTGAGTGGAATTTCTGTAGGATTTCAGAAGCTGCTCCCCCTAGTGTTTAACAGTGGAAAATATCAAACTTTTTAATTTTTTTTTTATATTTTGCACAATTAAGAAAAAAAAAAAAAATTTAAACAAAACATTTAAACATTATTACTTTACATTTTTTCAGTTATTTTTTTTTGACGATACCTTCCCTTTAAACGTATAGTTTGTTTTTATAATAGCACTGTCTGCACTTGTGTATCCATAAAAACTATTTTTCTTTTAATAAAATAAAGTGATATAATAAATCCACTTGGAGATTATTTCTTTATATGAAACTATGAGTCAATTCTAGGTTTATTAAGGAAATGATCTGCACTGATGCCTGGAAGCTTTGCGAGTCGAATCCAGGCCCAGATGAAGAAGGTTCTGAGCATAATGTAGACCCTCATTCCCAATCTGTAACTCCTCTTGGTGGAGAAAATGGGGAACATGCTGATGAGACTCAGATACCTGATTGGAACGACAACTTTACTATTCGGTCAGGGCAGGAAGAGGTTGGCTTTGAGGAGTCAGGACGAGGGGAGTGAGGACACACAAAGTGATTATGAGGTTGGAGACCCCACTTACTGTCAACCCACAGTCAGCCAGTCAATGAGGTCAGCAGAGGAGGATGCTACTGACGACGAGGTTAGGTTGCGTCTTCCTGGACAGAGACGGAGTATTGGAGACACGTCAACAAGTGCATCCTCAGCCACAACTCTGCCTCTGAGCAAAAGTCGTGGTGGCTCTGCAGGTCGCATGGGCTGTAAGCCTTGCCTAGCCAGGGCCTTTTTTGACATCGCAAAGATCACCCAACTCATGTCATCTGTAAGATTTGTCACCAATCTGTAAGTAGAGGCCAAAAACGTACTAGTTTGAGTACTTCGTCCATGAACCATCACATCTATATGAAGTGATAGGGCAGTGATGGCGAACCAATGGCACGCGTGCCAGACTGGGCACACAGAGCCCTTTTAGCTGGCACGCGCGCTGTCGCCACATTCAGCCACTTTACACTGTCGGTGTGGTCGCGCCGACAGTGCAAAGTGGTGTTGGAGCAGAGGAGACATTTCTCCTCCTCCTGACACGCCTCCTCTCCTGAGCCGCAGGCCTGTTGCCTAGGAGATGGAGGAGCGTCAGTAGGCGGCGCCGGCGTCTTGTGGCCGCGCGGGAACTGAACTGAGGACACAGCGATGGAGCAGCTGCTGCAAGGTGAGGTTTTTTATATTTTTTTATTTTTAAGCTGTGTGCGGCTGTGCCAAGGTGTGGGGGAAATGGGAAGGACGGGGCAAACATGGAGCGCACGGGGCAAACATGGAGCGCACGGGGCAAACATGAAGCGCACGGGGCAAACATGGAGCGCACGGGGCAAACATGGAGCGCACGGGGCAAACATGGAGCGCACGGGGCAAACATGGAGCGCACGGGGCAAACATGGAGCGCACGGGGCAAACATGGAGCGCACGGGGCAAACAGAGCACGGGGCAAACAGAGCACGGGGCAAACAGAGCACGGGGCAAACAGAGCACGGGGCAAACAGAGCACGGGGCAAACAGAGCACGGGGCAAACAGAGCACGGGGCAAACAGAGCACGGGGCAAGCAAACAGAGCACGGGGCAAGCAAACAGAGCACGGGGCAAGCAAACAGAGCACGGGGCAAGCAAACAGAGCACGGGGCAAGCAAACAGAGCATGGGGGCAAGCAAACAGAGCATGGGGGCAAGCAAACAGAGCATGGGGGCAAACAAACAGAGCATGGGGGCAAACAAAGCACGGGGCCATACATGGCAGCAAGGATGGGGGAAACGTGCAAAGATGGGGGAAACATGGCTGCAAGGATGGGGGTAAACATGGATGCAAGGATGATGGGAAACATGACTGCAAGGATGACGGGAAACATGACTGCAAGGATGGGGGAAACATGACTGCAAGGATGGGGGTAAACATGGCTGCAAGGATGGGGTTAAACATGACTGCAAGGATGGGGGAAACATGACTAAAAGGATGGGGGGAAAACATGACTGCAAGGATGGGGGGAAAACATGACTGCAAGGATGGGGGGAAACATGACTGCAAGGATGGGGGGAGTCATGACTGCAAGGATGGGGGAAACATGGCTGCAAGGATGAGGGAAACATGACTGCAAGGATGGGGGAAACATGACTGCAAGGATGGGGGAAACATGACTGCAAGGATGGGGGGAAACATGCCAGGATGGGGTACATTTAACAGAAAGGGGAACATGCCAGTAAGGGGTACATTTACCAGGTTGGGGGATACATTTACCAGGATGGGGGGAAACATGAAGGGATGGGGGGAAATATGCCAGGATGGGGGTACATGAACATGCCAGGATGAGGACAAATGCCAGGGTGGGATACATTTACAAGGAAAGGGGACATTTACCAGGATAAGGGAACATGCCTGGATGAGGTACATTTACGAAGATGGGGTCATTTAACAGCATAGGGGAACATGCCAGGATGGGATACATTTACAATGATGGGGTACATTTACCAGGATGGGGTACATTTACCAGAGTGGAGGACATTTACCAGGAATGGGGTACATTTACCAGGATGGGGCCATGATGGGGACAAATATACCAGAATGTAGGAAATATATATCCACATGGGGGACATGTTTACCAGGAAGTGGCCAGGAAGGGGGACAGAACTACACAATGAAGGGGGAGGGGAGCAACTCCTACGTGGGATTTCAAGATGTTCAGACTTTGAAATGTAGATGTGGATTACAGGGTGACATCTGATTGCATTCCAGGCTAAAATCTCTGTCTAATATGCTGCAATTTTTTTCCAGAGGGATCAATCCAACTGCTGTGTCTGGAAAGGGCAGTGGCTCAGCTTCAATGTGTGGTAAGCGTGAGCGTGATGCCCCCTGCTGAAGAAAAGAGAAGACGGCAAAGGTAAGGTTACAATCAATTATTTACATCATAGGATTGGTTGGCACTTCGGAAAAAAAAAATGGGTTTAGGGCTACAGTTTGGGCACTCGGCCGTTAAAAGGTTCGCCATGACTGTGATAGGGTGAGGGTGTATTGATGACCTTTATCCACTGTGAATGCAAGATGCTTATTTGCCGTTCATTGTATGCATTGTTATTCACTTGTGAAAGGGTAAGAGTGTATAAATGACCTTTAGTCACTGTAAATGGAAAATGCTTATTTGCCGTTCATTGTATGCATTGTTGCTGACCACCCACAAGGGGCCGCTGTTTTGCATCTGCCTTTGACTGTTTAGTCACTATAGCAACAGCAAAACGGTCTTCGGCTGTGGACTTGTAGACCGGAGGAGGTGCTGTATGTGAGCTGAAAGAAAAGCGAGAGGTGTGCGTAACAGAAAGGACCTGCTGCAGAAACACTTAGGTGGATTGTGAGGAGACTCGTGTTGTAGTTTGGTGGAGGAGGACTGTAACGCATGTGAGCAGCATCCTGTGCCGGAGACTGCCATTCTTCATTTGCTGGCTATACTGATTACCGTGATTGGATCGTCAAGTCTGTATTTATGGCAGCTGGACACCACAGTACCCGGGTACGGTAGGCTGGGCTCAGCCAGGACTGCGTGCACGCAACATTTTGTTTTGGTAACAAAACATACCTGTTCTGCTTAGGCCGAATATATAGACAATAAGACTTGCTTTCTCTGCTCTGTCAGTTTGTCAGTTACAGTTAAAATCCTAGAGGGACAGCGACACATGTTTGCATTGACTGTTTCTTTACAAGATTTCCAGGACTGTGTTGCTGAGCTGTGTGGTTTGCCTTACCACTTTTATCATCTGCCTTATCTGTGAGGCTTCAGCAAACAAGGGTATTCAGGGGGGTTAATGGGTTTTGTCTATGCTTAGGTAGATACGTTGTAAGCTCTTGTGCTGCGCCACTGGTAGGTCGTGTTCACACACACACACACACACACACACACACACACACACACACACACACAAATTACTCCTGCTACGCAGAGGGATTACCAGGTATTAATCGACTGTTTAGACAGTCCCTTGGTTAGGCAAAGGTTGGTGATAAGGGGGTATAAATAGCCATTACGAGTGGCGCAGCATAGGGGTGTAGGCTTTTGGACTTGAACAGATTGTTCTATTCTATCAGTTTTACGCATGGTTGTTATTGTTGCTTTTGGTAAAGTTAAACAATCATTTATCAACCCAACTGCCTAGAGTCCTTTTCCTGGTGCGTAGTTTTGCCGTATGCTGGGGAGCCCACCCTGTACACGACTTTAAATGAAGCATATGTCGCAGTGGGAAGGTCACTGTGCTACAATGCGGCCTAGCGAGGCGGGACAACCACCGTCTGCCCCATCAAGTGCATCTGCGTCCTCTTCATCCTTTGTGACTGTGGGACAGCAGTCACACATACTTTTGGACGCAGACCTTCCACCTCTTTACCCGCAACAGGCAGTGTGATTGGCAGGTCGTCAGTTGTTTTGGAAGTGGAAACAGCTGCTGGTGTTGAGCTCTCTCAGACATCGAGAGCACCACCTTTGGATGAAGGCAACATTATATCTACGCCTGCACCTTCCTCATAGATTGGCTGGACTACCTGCAGTTAAAAATAGTGTAGCAGAAATGGAGAGGTGGTGTAGGTTTCTTGACAGCAGAGGTACGTCAGTGACTATCCCAGACAATGATACTATGCCCCAAAGAATTGCCTGCACTTTTTGCACTTAAAATTGCGTAGCAGAAATGGAGAGACGGTGTAGAATGCAGAGGTGGTGTAGGTTTCTTATCAGCAGAGGAACGTCACCGACTATCCCAGACAATGATACTATGCCCCAAGGAATTGCCTGAGCCGATTTAGACAGACACTGTGAAAAACCCTTGCACAGCACTGGCACAGACCTGCCTAGCAAAAATGGCTATTAACTGCTCTAATCTAGCCCTGAAAAGGGCTGAAATTAAAACTACTCCCTAAACCGATGTCTCGATTGCACTTTACAGTGCCCACAGCAGCAGCAGGAGCGGTGACTGTCAAACACCCGCAGCACTGAGATAATGGCGGCGATGGGGAAAATAGCCAGGTCTTATAGGGCAAGGACATGTGACATGCACAGCCTATGAAACATGCCCTTGCTTGTCTGGCAAAAATCCACTTTGCTGTGTGTGTGTCTGTGATTGGCTGACAGCCTGGCCGGCTCTACTGTACGCGCGGTTAGGAAAAAAAAAAAAAGTCGATCGCCATTCTTTCAGCACTCAGCAGCACTGATCTAAACCCTGTCCCCCCCCCGCACACTATACGCTGAATTTTGATAAAATCATCAGTAACAGTGACTGACAGTATTACAGTGAAAAGCCAGCTAGTAACTAGCTACGCTTTTGGTGATCAAACCGTTATAAAACGGTGACTCGAATGGTCGAACGTGAAGCAAATCGTTTGAGTTCGTTTACGACTCGAACACAGCCCAAAACAACTCAAATTTGAAATTGGCGAACGGTTCGCTTTGAACACAGCTTATCTCTACTTATAACTCTAGAACGCTTCAACGGATCCTAGTGATTATGATACGGTTTGTTTTGTGACATATTGTACTTTATGATAGTTGTAAATTTAGGCTGATATTTTTTTAATGTATTTTGAAAATTTCGGAAATGTCAAAAATGTTGAAAATTTCGCAATTTTCAAACTTTGAAATTTTATGCCCATGAATCCGAAAGTTATGTCACACAAAAGTGTTACTAAATAACATTTCCCACATGTCAACGTTACATTTTTTTTTAACATAATTTTTTTTGTTGGGGAGTTAGAGGGTTCAAAGTTCATCAGCAATTTCTCCTTTTCCCAGCAAAATTTACAAAGTCTTTTTTTTTTAGGGACCACATCAAATTTGAAGTGACTTTGAGAGGCCTAGGTGACAGAAAATACACAAATGTGACAGCATTCTGAAAACTACACACTTCACACTGCTCAAAACTACCTCCAAATAGTTTATTACTAGGGATGATCTAATACCCTAATATTCGCTTCGCCGAATATCCGGCGAATACGTCACCGCTATTCGACTATTTGCAAATATTCAAAGCCGAATGTAAGTCTATGGGAAACCAGAATAATTTCATGTTGGACCCAACAGTGACCTGTGGTGACTGAGGAAAAGGCTGAAATGGATGTGAAAAGGCTGAAACAGTATGGGCACAGCCTGTAAAAGGTGCCTGACTGCATTTCTGGTGTCTTGGAATAACGTGCTCAGAGAAGCACGCAGCGTTTACGTAGCCGCCAGAACAGCTCTCAAACCAAAGTAAAAGGGGAAATAGCCAATAAACAGTTTGTAGTGCCTAATCACTGTAATAAAACATCAAATCAAGCCCCGACCTTCAAAAAATCACTTTAGCATATGTTCACACGTTTCATTTTTTAAATTGATCCTTCTTTTTCAATTAGAAAGGGCTGTAACTTATACATTATATTGGTGTCTGTCTCACACCTCCTTTTTTGGAACATATTTGACAGCACTTTAAAAGGTCAGCTACAATGTACCCGTTGGGATGTTGGCCTTGCCCTCCTTTACCAACACCACCGGCTCCAGTGGCCCTCTATTCAAATGTAGAAAGGGCCACTGGCTGTCCTCAAATCTCAGACTTCTTAGGGCCCTCAGGTGGTCCCTGTAACATACATTGGGGAGGGATGGCAGTCATTTGTAGTTTTCTGCAACCCCTATAACAACCCCTATATCATTAGTGTGAAAGTTGGAATACGTACTCCATCACACTTTACAGTGCTATTCCAATGTAGTCATTTGGGTGTTGGCCTTGCCCCCCTCCTCCTCCACCAAGACTACCGGCTCCAGTGGCCCTCTATTCAAATTCTATTCAAATTATTCAGTAATGTCTGTTTTATGGAAAAATGAACGCCATGCTGGGACATCGAAGCTGATGTCTTTGATGATGATTGCACCTAGCCAAAAGCAGGTTGGAAGCAGGAGGCATCATCGCCTGCTTCCAAGACCACAGTTTGTGAAGCATGCAGCATTGTGGAAGTGGCAGTTGTTTCACTCTGGAACTCAGGCTTTATTCCACTAGCTAACACCGATGATTTAAACAAAAATCAGTTTCCTCAGGGGATAATGGTTCAGACACCATGGAGCACAGCACCAGAAGGTACTCCCAACCGTTTTCAACAGCTTTTTAAACAAAAAAAAATTGGTAGGATAAGCAACAGGGCATAACATGCTAAGAAGTTTAATAAATTCAGTTTCCCCAGGGGATAATGGTTCAGACACCATAGAGCACAGCATCAGAAGGTATTCCCAACAGGTTTTTTTTAAAACTGGTAGGATAAGCAACAGGGCATAACATGTCAAAGAGCTAAAAAAAATTCTGATTCCACAGGGGGCCATGTGTAACACACCGAGGAGCACAGCATCAATAAAGAACACAAATAGAGACTGCCTGACCAATTGTTATAGACCGTGTAGCCTCGACAGTGATTGTGCCAGTGCATAATATACAAAGGCTCCAAAAATATTGCCCTGGGTGATTGGGTCAAACAATTAAATTTCAGCAGCATAACAAGTTAGATTAGTCATGTGGTCTCATTAGATGATAGAAGACAAAATAGTCTTGAATGAGAAATAATGTAACTTATTTGAACCTAAGAAATTCAAATTTTGGGGCTACACTAATTATTGGGTCTTGTTAACAGGCGGCCTGAGATACTCTAGGACAATCCATCAATGGTTCATTTTGATGATGGTCAAACTGTCTGCACTTTCCGTTGATAATCGTGTGCGAGTATCTGTTATTATTGACCCCGTTGAGCTGAAAACATGCTCAGACAACACACTTGCAGCTGGGCAAGCTACCACTTCTAAAGCGTATAAGGCGAGGTCTGCCCAAGTGTTGAGCTTGGAAACCCAATAGTTAAAAGGAAACTGTAGACTCTGAAAGCATGCTGATATGGTCACCTACATAGTCCTTCACCATTTTACTTAAGTGTTCCCTCCTTGTCATAGTTCCCCCAACTGGTATCTGATTCACAGTTGACGGTTTGTGGAAAATGGACCAGTTTTGGCACATTAGTCCCCCGCCTGTGTTGCTCCTACTATGCGTAAACCGCTCTTGTAATCCTGTTGCGTGAGATGACACGCTTCTTCTGATGCTAGCATGATCAGAAGGTAATCGTTTCATCAACTGCTCCACTACAGCCCTCTTGAATGTTTCCGTAGTACAATCCTTATTTGCCTTGACAAGTAGCGAATCAAATTTGTCTTTGTAGCGTGGGTCAAGGAAGGTACATAACCAGTATTTGTTGTCTGCCAAGATGTGGACTAGCCGCCAGTCATGAGAAAGGCAGTGTGACATGAACTGTGCCATGCGTCCCAGACTCCGAACTGGAAACCTTTGTGTGTCACTACTAAAAATACATTATGTCTCCCTAAACCTCCTCTCCTCCTCAGTCTTTCTCTCCTCCTCAGGCCATCCATGCTGGATAGTCCTGAAGCTTGGGTTGTTAATCCCTTGGTTACCGACTTCAAAGCAATCCTGTTCTTCATCATCCTCCTCATCCTCATGATGCCGACATAAGGTGGCCTGAGCTTGTTGGCCAAGGTTGTGCGTATTACTAGCAACCATTGTGAAGTCTGGATCCACAGACACCTCGGGTGCATTAACACTTTGGTCAGTCAGACCATCCAGAGAGCATTTCAATAAACAAATTAGTGGAATGGTAATGCTGATAAGAGCATCATCACTGCTCACAATGTTGGAACAGTAATCAAAATTCTCTAGGACCTGACAAATGTCTGCAATCCACACCCACTCTGCAGTACTTATGTCTGACAGCTGCGTCTGACGGGCATGTTCCAGGTGGAATTGGGATGCTGCCCTTTGCTGCTCATGGATCCTGGCCAACATATGATAGGTTGAATTCCATCTCGTAGGGAGGTCACATATTGGTCTGTGATGAGACAAGTGTAAGCGCTGCTGCAGCACTGCCAGGCCATCAAAAGAGGGCGATGACTTGCGGGGAAATAGGCGATAATATGTCGTACCTTGGTAAGTAGGTCTGGTATCCCAGGGTATTTTTTGAGAAAGTGCTGAACTACTAAATTTACAACGTGGGCCATACAAGGAACGTGTACAAGGTTTCCAAGCTTTAAAGCAGCCACCAGATTACGACCATTATCGCACACTACCATCCCTGGACCGAGGTCCAACGGTGCAAGCCACTCATCTGTCTGCTCAGTTATTGCTTTCAAAAGCTCAGGTGCTGCGTGCGATTTGTCACCGATACAGATGAGCTTCAGTAGAGTGTGTTGCCGCTTAGCCGAGGCAGTGCTGCAGAGATCCCAGCTGGGGAATGATGTCGACGGTTGGACACCGGCGGATATTGAGGAGGATGCACAGGAGCCAGATGAAGAGTAGGAGGAGGAGGGAGTTGTTGCTGTGTAGGAGGCAACTGAAACTGTGATTTAAGTGGGGCCCGCTATTCTGGGTGTGGGAATTATGTTAGATGTTGCCGGCTCAGACTCTGTACCAGCCGCCACAAGGTTCACCCAGTGTGCAGTCACTGAGATGTGGCATCCCTGTCCACGTGTCTGTGGTTAAGTGGACCTTCCCTGTTTAGGAGTTGGTGAGCGCCCATTTGATGTTTACGGACATGTGATTGTGGAGAGTGGGGACGGCACAACGAGCAAAATAGTGGCGGCTAGTAGGAATGGACGAACCCCCCGATGTTTGGTGTTCGGGAGACTCACCCGAACGTTTTGTGAAGTTCGCGTTCGGGTTCTGATATAACGCAAACTTGCGTCTGAACACAGCATTTGGACTTTACATCTATGTGATGGCGCGGGGCGGCTGTAAAATAAAGAATACAGTTAATAATAAACAATCATACTTACAGGTCCCTCGATGCATCCTGCAGACTGTGTCTACCGCTGCTTTTCCTTCCGAGTCCGATCATTGCTGTGCCGCTCGGTAACAAAAGGACCTCCCGTGACGTCATAGCATGTGACCAGCCCCATGTGAATGCTGTATTATATCATTGGCTACAGACTGGTCACATGATTATGATGTCATGCTAAGGTCCTGTCAGTGCATCTCGCTGGTACGCGGTGCTCGCCCAAGCATCTCAGTACTCGGTATACTCAACGAGTGCTGTGTACCGGCGAGATGCTCGGGCACATGGTCTGCTCCCCGTCCCTGCATGTCGGCGCTCTTTACAGAGTCAGCCCACAAGTAGGGATTGGCTGCCACAGATGGTGATGAATAGCAGCGCCGGGAATCAGGTGATCGGAGATCACCATTGCTATAGTAACCCACCCGTCAGGTTAAAAAAAAATAAATAAATCTTTATTTTTATATAGCGCTAACATATTCCGCAGCGCTTTACATACATCAGGAACACTGTCCCCATTGGGGCTCACAATCTAAATTCCCTATCTATATGTCTGTCGAGTGTGGGAGGAAACTGGAGTACCTGGAGGAAACCCACGCAAGCACGGGGAGAACATACCCAAGTTACTATGGCAATGGTGGTAGCGGTGACATCACCGCTTACCAACCCGCAGCTTCTGCTCACTCATTGAGTGATTACACAGCACAGGGGAGCACAAGCGTCCATCCTCCCCTGTGCTGTCTGATATAGCAGAGCTGCATGGGTTGACGGAGAAAGAAGACAGAAGACCAGGATCATTGAGGGGTGAGAGGGAGTAATAAACATGGAGTCCCTGAGTGTGTCTGTGTATTTATTTCTAATAAAGTATTTTTTATCTTGGTGGTGTCTTTTTTAACCCTTTATTGGAGATTCTTAATGGCCGGGTCAAACTTGCCTGACATTAAGAATCTCTGGCTTAATACTACCTAGTAAAACAAAGCTGGTATTAACCCCTTATTACCCAGCGTGCCACCCGACACCAGGGCCGCTGGTGGAGTTGGATACAGTTTCAGAAGATAGCACTTCTATGAAAGCGCCATTTTCTGGGGCGGCTGCGGACTGCAATTCGCAGCGGGGGGTCCAGAATGCTTGGGCCAACCTGCGTTGTGGATTCAAATCCCCAGCTGCCTAGTTCTACCTGGCTGGACACAAAAATGGGGCGAAGCTCATGTCGGGTTTTTTTTTTTAATTATTTCATTAAATTCAGAAAATAATTAAAAAAGGGGCTTCCCTATATTTTTGGTTCCCAGCTGGGTACAAATAGGTGGTTGGTGGCAACCCATACCTGCCTGCTGTATCTGGCTAGCATACAAAAATATGGCGAAGTCCATGTAATTTTTTTTAGTTTTTTGAAAAGAAAAAAAAGGCTTCCCTGGATTTTCCATTGCCAGTGAAGGTTACAACAAGCAGTTGGGGTGAGCAGCCAGTAGCTGCTTGGATGACCCTTAGCTAGCAATAGAAATTGCAGTGGGAGCCCACGCATATTTATAAAATGATTTATTTAAATAACTAAAAAGAAAATGGGCTTCCCTGTATTGCCTGACATCACAGTACTGTAAAAATAAATAAATCATTAAAAAAAATGACGTAGCTCTCCGCGGTATTTTTGATTCTCAGCACAGATAAAGCAGACAGCTAGGGGCTGCCTCCCCCATCTGCCTGATTTACCTTGGCTGGCAATCAAAATACAGGGAAGCCCATTAATTTTTTTTTATTTAAAAAAAAATAAGAAAAAAATGCGTGTGCTCCCGCCATATTTTGATCGTCAGTCAGGTAAAGCCAGGCAGCTGGGGGCTGGGATTCTCATCAGCCCGCAGCCGCCCCTGGAAAAGGAGCATTGTTTCTTAGCCGTGATGGCGATGGCTTGCTGGGTAATATAGGGGTTAATACCAGCTTTGTATTCTCAGATGGTACTAAGCCCGAAATTCATTGTGTCACGCCAAATTAGACAAGGCCACCATGAATTTCTAGGAAACAGTAAAAAAAAAAAAAAAAAAACATAACACAGACATTTTTTTTTATTAGAAATAAAACAAAAAAAAACATTTTTAGACTCCATCTTTTTTAAAAGAAAACCCTTAGTCCGAGGTAATCCACAGGGACAGGAAAGTAAACTCTGCTTCATCACTGTGCACATACAGTCTATACACAGTGAGAAGCAAAGCACAAAGTCAACCCTGCTTCATCACTGTGCACAGTGTCTACACATAGTGAGAAGCAAAGCACAAACTAAACTCTGCTTCATCACTGTGCACAGACAGTGTCTATACATAGCGAGAAGCACAGAGCGCCATGTCAGGTCTGCTACATCACTCTGAACAGAGCGATAAATCAGAAGCTGACAGTGAGGGGATGATTGCACTTGCGTCTCGTATTGCATCACGCCACTCTCCCGACAGCAGCGTCTCAGCTGTGGAAAAACATGCAGCTGACCCGCTCCTGTCGGGAGATTGTGCGCTGTGATGCGATTTTTTTTTTTTTTTTTAACAGCTCCTGGACCCGAACTGTAACACGAACTGTAACTATTCGGGTCCAGGGGCTGTGAGTTTGGCCAACATCAGGTTGGGAGGAGGCATCAGCGCAACCTTCTTGCACAGGAGTTTGTCTGTCACTGTAACGACCTATTGATCTGTCCACTAACTTTAAAAATTCACTGGCTGTGTGGACAGTATATAAAATTTAACCTTTATTAATAATTACTTAAAACCCAATTCACCAATTCCACACTTATACTCAAAGCCTATCTGAACCACACAGTCATAAATAACTGGGTTCAGATACTAAATTGGCAGTAAGACTGGCATCTACCACTTCAGTCCAAACTGCTATATTTATAAAATCAAAGGGTGTCCGGACATACATGAGTAATTAACCTCATATAGACTCACATAGGCCACTATAATCTAATCAGGACACAAAATCAAAACTGTTATTCCGATATCAAAAGGAAAAACAGATTATTTTACATGAGATGGATATTCAAACCTTCATCTCAATACCACACCCAGTTATCCAGGCTAAATCAATGTTTGCTGCTGGGATATATATAGTGATGTCATCACCTATAATATTGTGTTTCACTCCCAGCTACATAGATAGAACTCTATAGGATAATACTAACAGTTCAATTTTTAGCATTAATCCTATTAATGGCCTCAGTACCTCAGTACCTCAACGCGTTTCGTCTCCCCTATAACGGAGAGACACATCAGGAGGTATTTTAAACACTCAGATCAATGATATCAGACCAGGTGTTATACTGTGCCTGGGTCACTCAGTCTAACAGCACCATATGACTGATCGATCTCATAGGTGGAGATCCCAGGCAACAGTTTCTTATATAGAGTGTCAGCAACACATTAGATTCATTTATTTGATCACAGCCCTGCCTGGTACATATTAGCACAGAGCGCTGCTTAGTATGGTTCAGATATGCCCAAATATAACCCCTATATCAGTTGCCTGGGATCTCCACCTATGAGATCGATCAGTCATATGGTGCTGTTAGACTGAGTGACCCAGGCACAGTATAACACCTGGTCTGATATCATTGATCTGAGTGTTTAAAATACCTCCTGATGTGTCTCTCCGTTATAGGGGAGACGAAACGCGTTGAGGTACTGAGGTACTGAGGCCATTAATAGGATTAATGCTAAAAATTGAACTGTTAGTATTATCCTATAGAGTTCTATCTATGTAGCTGGGAGTGAAACACAATATTATAGGTGATGACATCACTATATATATCCCAGCAGCAAACATTGATTTAGCCTGGATAACTGGGTGTGGTATTGAGATGAAGGTTTGAATATCCATCTCATGTAAAATAATCTGTTTTTCCTTTTGATATCGGAATAACAGTTTTGATTTTGTGTCCTGATTAGATTATAGTGGCCTATGTGAGTCTATATGAGGTTAATTACTCATGTATGTCCGGACACCCTTTGATTTTATAAATATAGCAGTTTGGACTGAAGTGGTAGATGCCAGTCTTACTGCCAATTTAGTATCTGAACCCAGTTATTTATGACTGTGTGGTTCAGATAGGCTTTGAGTATAAGTGTGGAATTGGTGAATTGGGTTTTAAGTAATTATTAATAAAGGTTAAATTTTATATACTGTCCACACAGCCAGTGAATTTGCACAGGAGTTTGGGAAGCAGGCAGGCCAGGAGAAGTGGCTGTGTTTTGAGTCTGGAAATCGTGTTTTTTACCTAGAGCTGTCAACCACCTAGTGGGTGTGCTTGGCTAACATATGGTTTCTCATGCTGGAGGTACACAAGCTGGAAGTATTTCTGCCTCTGCTAAGCTTGGTCTGACAGATTTGACAAATGGCAACCGTTTTGTCCGAAGGACTCTTGGAAAAAACTCCCACACAATCACAGCACAGACCCTTGCAGGCTCCTCTGCACTGCTGCTCTCGCAATCCATGCCATCCGTCCATGTTAGATCAGTCACCTCATCATCGACCAGGTCGTCTTCAAATTCCTGAAGATCAACATCTTCGGTAATGGAGGTTTCAGACTGACCTGAGGGCAACGGTGTCTCATCATCCTCCAACACTTCTACCTAATTGCCCAGCATGTCACAGCCAACAACATGGCTTTCTTTTGGCCTTGGGTGCTCAAAGATCTGTGCATCACTGCACACCACGGCCTCACCTGCATTGGTGGTGTTGCGCAGTTACAGACAAGAAAGGTCAAAGGGTCCCATAAACAGTTCCTCAGAGTAACCTTCTTGGGGTCATGTGTTTCCTTAGAATACTGATGTTGTGAGGAGGGAGGGCCAGGCTGAGGATTCAATGGCCCAGTCTCTGGGCTACTCAAGTCTGTCTGTGTGGACCCTTGGGATTTGCTACTCGGCAAGTAACTGGAGGCATTTTCTGCTAGCCAACTCGTGACCTCTTCGCACTGTTAAGGGCACAAGAGTGGTTTCCCACGTGGACAAGAAAATTGGGATAGGAAGGCAGAGGTAGATAAAGCAGGAACCTTTTTCTTTGGCTCGGTCACACTGCTTGGGCGACCACCACTGTCACTACCACTTTGTCCATGGCCCTTACTGCCTCTTTTTCCCATTTTATTGGTTTGATTATTTGAAGGTGAATACTGTAACGTGACCTTTTGTACAGGCAGTGAAACAACACTGATTGTTAAACTTGTGTTAATAGTTTCCCACAATAGCGGTTTCTGCAAGTCTAAAAACCGCAAGGTACCTTTATTGGACAAAGTACCACTGGGAGGAGTCGACAAAGATGTTGTGAATGTCTTTCAGTCCCAAAAGAAAGCAGGGTTTGACAACACTTTTATTTTAGTATTGGTTTTTGGCACTCAGACTATGTTTTAGTACAAGCAGGACTGTTACACCTCGTGGCTCCCCTGTTGCAAGGAATGATGTGGTCTCCCATTCCTTGCCTGCCACGAGCCCTCCTGCTCAGCAGCGCCGAAGGTCTGATAGATTACACAATGTGCAGAGGATAGCTGCTCAGGGAAGCAGCAAAAGTTCCGTTATCCCTGCACATTGTGAAACCTCGGATCCCACTTCCATGTCCCAGGGGCGGGAAGATACACATGTGCACCACGTGGCATGTTTTGATTCACTCACTGACGTCACATGGCTTGATGACGCGCCGCAAGCCGATTGCTTGGACATCAGTGAGGCTGATGACGTGGTGAACCCTGACTGGCCGGGTTGGGACGTTGTGGACCCTGACTGCGCCAAGTCCGTCGTCACCGCCTCGCCCCCGCCTTTGGGTGGAGCTGCGCCTCCTTAAAAGCCCCGCTTGCCAATATGGTGATGCGCGACCGTTCTCTATTGTTGGATGACTGGCAGCGTGCTGCTACGCCGCTGTTCGGTCATATTTTGCCTACTTTTGGGCTTTGCCCTTACTGCCCAGGCAGTACCTTGTTTGCAGGCCGTGTTCCTGCCCCCGGTGAGCTCCTCGGGACTCCACCAGGGCTCACCATGTTTTGAAGCACACGTGCGCGGGCACCGCTGTGCTACCCTCGTGCCACGTTTCCGTGACTTCCGCTGGGCACACGTGCGTGGGCACCGCTGTGCTTCATCGTGCAACAAGTACACCAAGCTGTAAGCCCCGTTCCATACAACCCTCACGGGTTAGGGCGAGCCGGTGTATGCAGATCGCCTGTTACGCAGCAGGCGATCGTCAGCAGCACCCTGCTCACTCCTTAACCGTAGCAGCGGTCCCCTACACCGCACAGTGGACCTTGACCGGCGGAAGCTGTCTCTATCCCATCTTGGCACGCTTCCCCGGGTCCCCCGCGTAACAGGACACTATGTAAGTTCTAGAAGATATGAAGACGCAACCACCAGGATGCTAGGTTGGTGCTATGAAGGTATTTAGCTTCAGGCAGTAGTAGAGCCACTAACACACAGTATTAATTAAAATTTGGTAACACTGATACTGTGTTTTAATACAAGCAGGACACTATGTAGGTTCTGTAGGATATGAAGACGCCACCACCAGGATGCTAGGTTGGTGCTATGAAGGTATTTAGCTTCAGGCAAAAGTACAGCCACTAACAAACAGTATTAATTAAAATTTGGTAACATTTGTTGTTTTACTAGCAGCAAGCCAGTATGTAGGTTCTGTAAGATATGAAGCCACCACCAGGATACTATATATTATGGTATTTGGCTTCAGGCAGAACTACAGGTCATGACAGTTAATTTTTTTTTTTTTAAACTTACACTAATTATTTTTAGGAGTAGGGTACTATGGAGTTTATGTACGCTATGAAGCCAACACAAGGATGCAACTGTGCTTGCATGAATTGAGATGGTGGCTGAAAGGAACTACACTACACCTGAACCCGTTTTGACAATTTTGGGACCTTTTTTTTTTTTTTATTTTTTAGGAAGTTGCAATACCTATCCCTATTATTAGAACAGACACAAGGGATGTAGCAGTGCAGGGATTGTTGCAGATGTCAGGCAGCTTTAAAATCTCTCACTGCCTGTGAAAAAGCTCTCCATATATCAGACACTGCACTAACAGACCATATGCAGCACCAATAAGAGGATTTTTTTTTTTGTGTTTAAAGCAGTAATGGCTCTAACCTAACAAAGCAATGCACTAACACGGACCCAATAGCTCGTTCTACGATTTATATAGCTGCTAGCAGATAATGCACGCTATCTTCATCCCTTACAAGGACTATTATTAGTTGGCTGTATAAATGCTCTCCCGCACACAGTACAGTCTATCTACAACGTTCACAAAATGGCCGCTGCCTTATATAGCCCCTAAGACACTGTGATTGGCTTAGCCGCTTAATTTCTTTTTTTTTTTTACAAGGGTATTAAAAAAAAATGGACCATAAAATGAATTGTGCAATTTTTCCTGAGTACGCAGATACCTCATATGTAGTGGAAAAATTGGTTGGAATCATTAGCGGAAGACATTTCGCGTATGGAGACCCTCTGAGGTGCGTAAACAATGGAGCCCCCCAAAAACTGACCCCATTTTGGAAACTAGACCCCTCAAGGAATTTATCTAGATGGTTGGTGAGCACCCAAAACTCCACAGAATTTTATAATGTTAAGCTGTGAAAACGAAAAAAAAAAATTTTTAGCCACAAAAATGCTGTGTTAATGCCAACTTTTTCAAATTCACTCTGGTAAAAGGAGATAATGAACCATACAATTTGTTGTGCAATTTCTCCTGAGTATGCCAGTACACCACATGTGGTCGAAAACTACTTTTGAGGCACAGTACAAAATGAAGAACGGAAAGAGCACCACATTGGAGTGCAGATTTAGTTGGAATGGTGTGGGCGTTCCTTGTCACAACGGCAGAAAAGCAGAAACACCCAAGTGACCAAATTTTATAAACTGCACTCCTCAATGAGTTAATTCAGGAGTGCAGTGAGCATATTGACACTACAGGTGTGTCACAAAATGTTATACCATTGGGCAGTGAACAAAAAATGATTGCAATTATTCAACTAAAATGTTCAGTTAACCCCAAATTTCCAATTTTCAAAAAGGGAATAGGTAAAAAAGACCCCATAAAGGTATCACACAATTTCTCCTGATCGTAGCAATACCCCACATGTGACCAGACACTACAGCCGCACTACAGGGCTCGGAAGGGAAAGATCACCATTTGATATTTGGAGCACAGATTTTCCTAGAATAGTTTGCGGACTCCATTTGCAGAACCCCTAAGTGCCAGAACAGAAAAAAATCCCCCTCAAGTGACCAAATTTTGGAAATTACACTCCTCTGGGAATTCATCTATGGGTCTAGTGATAATATAGTGTCTGGAAAACACCCACGGTGTCAAACACAGTGAATGTTGCAGAATTAAAAATGGCATATACGCCCTTGTGCCCAGTACATTGTAATGTCCGTACATTGTGCCCAGCTCGTGCTTCTGTAAACCTACATCCCGTACATTTAAGTGAGCTCTCCTCACTACAACAATGCCAAACGTGTGGACACTAACTGTGGTTTAAGGCCCCGTCACACTAAGCAACATCGCTAGCAACATCGCTGCTAACGAACAACTTTTGTGACGTTGCTAGCGATGTTGCTGTGTGTGACATCCAGCAACAACCTGGCCCCTGCTGTGAGGTCGTTGGTTGTTGCTGAATGTCCTGGGCCATTTTTTAGTTGTTGCTGTCCTGCTGTGAAGCACAGATCGCTGTGTGTGACAGCGAGACAGCAACAACTAAATGTGCAGGCAGCAGGAGCCGGCTTCTGCAGAGGCTGGTAACCAATGTAAACATCGGGTAACCAAGAAGCCCTGTCCTTGGTTACCCGATATTTACCTTCGATACCAGCCTCCGCCGCTCTCACTGCCTGTGCTGCCGGCTCCTGCTCTGTGCACATGTAGCTAGCTGCAGGACACATCGGGTTAATTAACCTGATGTGTGCTGTAAGTAGGAGAGCAGGGAGCCAGTGCTAAGCATTGTGCGCTGCTCCCTGCTCTGTGCACATGTAGCTGCAGCACACATCAGGTAATTAACCCCATGTGTGCTGTAAGTAGGAGAGCAGGGAGCCAGCGCTCAGTGTGCGCTGCTCCCTGCTCTCTGCACGTGTAGCTCCGTGCGGTGGTAACCAAGGTAAATATCGGGTTGGTTACCGATATTTACCTTAGTTACCAAGCAATGTACAGCAAATGGCAATAAAGTTAAAATTTAGCTTTTAATTAAATCTATTAAAAACGACTCATGGTCTAGTATTCACCCGTGCAAAGAAATCACACAAATTAGACGGACACAGACAAATTGGGTATTCAATTCCAGGAGGTATTCAAAACCTCACTGGAGAAAGATAAATCAGATATCAATTACTCCTATGGTACCTCATTATCAAATGCTCTTATCCAAAGGGTAGTGCAATTACACACAATATCTGTTTTTTAACCTCAAATTGCTGTATTGCATCTGGCAGAAATAGGGTATCATATTTCACCCATCCTCTCTGGCAGAAAAAATAACATAGATATTACCTTAGATGGGACATGATGCTCAATGTAAATTCAGCCCAAAGGTAATAGCTAGAATATGCTCTATGCCCTCCTTTCTTCCCAACGCGTTTCCTCTTATCGATTCATCAGGGGACTCCATAAGAAGCGTAGTCCCCAGACCGAGTGTGCTATGAAGCTCACACCTAGGGCAATATAGGTCCCATGCTCCTCTAATAAGCCTCCAAATAATACTTTCCCCTGATGAATCGATAAGAGGAAACGCGTTGGGAAGAAAGGAGGGCATAGAGCATATTCTAGCTATTACCTTTGGGCTGAATTTACATTGAGCATCATGTCCCATCTAAGGTAATATCTATGTTATTTTTTCTGCCAGAGAGGATGGGTGAAATATGATACCCTATTTCTGCCAGATGCAATACAGCAATTTGAGGTAAAAAAACAGATATTGTGTGTAATTGCACTACCCTTTGGATAAGAGCATTTGATAATGAGGTACCATAGGAGTAATTGATATCTGATTTATCTTTCTCCAGTGAGGTTTTGAATACCTCCTGGAATTGAATACCCAATTTGTCTGTGTCCGTCTAATTTGTGTGATTTCTTTGCACGGGTGAATACTAGACCATGAGTCGTTTTTAATAGATTTAATTAAAAGCTAAATTTTAACTTTATTGCCATTTGCTGTACATTGTTCTATTCCTTGGTAATATTTTTCACTAAACTTAGTTACCAAGCGCAGCATCTTCCACGCGGCGCTGGGGGCTGGTCACTGGTTGCTGGTGAGCTCACCAGCAACTAGTGTAGCCACGCTCCAGCGATCCCTGCCAGGTCAGGTTGCTGGTGGGATCGCTGGAGCGTCGCAGTGTGACAGCTCACCAGCAACCTCCTAGCAACTTACCAGCGATCCCTATCGTTGTTGGGATCGCTGGTAAGTTGCTTAGTGTGACGGTACCTTTAGGCACATTGTGGAGCTCAGAAGAGAGGGGGGCATTTGAATTTGGGAGTGCAGAATTCATTTTTTGAGGAGGGGAGTCATAGTGTTTTTTGAAAGCTTTTGTGCTACCAGTAACGTGGAAGCCCCGAATATTTTTGTTAACAGATTAATTTTCCGTTCGTAATTTTCTCTGAATCATGTTTTTCAGAGATTTAGGGTACATGCCCATGATCCGCACACGCTGTGTCCTGGACACAGTATGTCTTCTCCTGTAGAGACGCAAGTGTTCTATGCAGGAGACCAGAGCAGTCGGTGCCGACGATCAGGGTTTGGGGCGCTGTTGACTTTCGCTCTGTATTCCTAGCTGAGGACACTTGCGTCCCCGCAGCATAAGTTGACGTGCTGCATCTAACGTAGCACACTGAATTTCAGTTTATGCTGCTGAGAAAAGAATGGGATGGCATGGGATTTCTATCTATCCATCCACTGGGCTGGTTCTGCACAATGCAGCGACTTGGACACAGCGATAACAAGGAGCGTCCAATATGCTGCTATTCCTGATTGTGGGCACGTACCCTTACACGAAATCCTGGTGCAAGCGCTCCACGTGGAGTGCTGGATAAATATGAGCTCCACCGTACCGCGATATTTTACAGACAGAATGAGCAAATCACTAGCAGTTGAAGAATTGGCTTTATTTATTTTTTACGCCGTTCACCTTGTGGTATATGTCATTAAGTGGCTTTATTCCTCTGGTCAGTATGAATACAGCGATACCAGGCTTATATAGGTTTTTTAGATTTGGGGACTATCACACTAAAAAAACGCTTTTTATTCATCACCAGATTTTGAAGGCTATAGTTTTTTTTATTTTTCTGCCGTCAGTCTTGTGAGGGCTTTTTGTTTGCGGGATGAGTTGGAGTATTTATTGGTACCATTTTGATCACATAATTTTTGATCGCTTTCTATTTCAGTTTTTGTGAGGCAGAATCAAGAAGAAACAGCAACTCAGGAACATTTTTTTTTTTTTTTTTACGCTTTTCACTGTGCTGTAAAAGTGATAAGACAGTGTTATGCTTCAGGTCAGTATGATTACAGCGATATCATATTTATATAGGTTTGTTTGTTTTGCTGCTTTTACACCATAATTATTTTAGAAGGAAAAAAAAACAAAACAGTTTTTGCATTATATCTTTTTTATTTTTCTGATGGAGCTGTATGGCAGCTTGTTTTTTTGTGGAACAAGATGATGTTTTCAGGAGTACTATTTTTATTTATATATGACTTTTTGCTGCCATTTTATTCCACTTTTTTGTCAGCTGTATGCTGAAAAGACATAGTTTTTGCTACTTTTTTTAATTTATTTTATTACCGTGTTCACTCAAGGGGTTAACTACATAGTTACTTAGGTTGAAAAAAGACCTAGGTCCGTCTAGTTCAACCTTCCTCCATCAGTTCTACATTTGGTCACTAAGTCATTTATAACCAACAATGTTGTGTGTACTGAGGAAATCATCCAGCCCTTTTTTAAAAGCTGTTAGGCCATGTGTCCACGCTGCGGAAAATGCGCGGATTTTGCCACGGATTTCTCGCGGAAAAGCCGCGGATTTTCCGAAAATCTGCAGCAGCGGCACTTCCAAGCCATTTCAATAAAAGAGAGAGATTGTAGAAATCGGGTTTCTAAAGCCGCGCCAGTGATCACAACCAGGACATCAGATTATGTGACTTTATTGCAGCATCGGTCTACGCGTTTCATGAGCTCTGCTCACTTCCTCAGGACCATATAAAAGACACCATCAAATCTATATCCTAAAAGACAGACCTCCATAATTTAACTTAATAACAATGTAACCATCAAAGGGAAGAAAAACCCATTGAGAGGTTACATTGATGGTTACATTGTTATTAAGTTAAATTATGGAGGTCTGTCTTTTAGGATATAGATTTGATGGTGTCTTTTATATGGTCCTGAGGAAGTGAGCAGAGCTCATGAAACGCGTAGACCGATGCTGCAATAAAGTCACATAATCTGATGTCATGGTTGTGATCACTGGCGCGGCTTTAGAAACCCGATTTCTACAATCTCTCTCTGTTATCAGCCGCTTGGGTTGCCGCGGCCGGGATCCATTGTTACATGCGAATATAGTAGTTGTGACTGTCACAACTACACATGGTGAGTAATATTGCTCCCCCTACCCGTGCCCTGTACCTATAAGGGTAAGACCCTATTGCGCTTAATTTCCACAGCTCCTGTTTGTAAAGCCATTTCAATGGCATTTTGGAAATGCTGTGTCCATGCTGCAGATTTTTCCACGGTGGATTTGCCGCGGATTTTGATCCGGAAAAATCTGCAGCATGTCAATTATTGTTGCGGATTTTGATCCGGATTTTGGCTATAGAATGGGGGGAAAAAAAAATCCGCATCAAAATCCGCGGCAATTCCGCGGTAAATCCGAGGCAAAAAAAAGGTGCGGATTTGCCGCGAAAGTCGCGGATTTTCATGCAGAAAAATCCGCAGCAACATTCTACCGTGGACACATAGCCTTATAGTATCTGCCCTTACTAACTCTTGTGGTAGGGCATTCCACAGTCTGACTGCTCTAACTATAAAGAACCCTTTCCTATTTAGCTGCCGAAATCGCTTTTCTTCCACTCACAGTGTATGTCCCCTGGTCCTTAGTATTGTCTTTGGAAGAAATAAGTCATGTGCCAGTCCTTTATATTGACCACACATGTATTTATACAAATAAATGAGATCCCTTCTGAGATGTCTTTTTTCTAAGCTAAACATATCTAACTTTTTCAACCTGTCATCATATGGGAGGCCTTCCATTCCTTGTAGTAGTCTAGTTGACCGCCTTTAAACTGACTAACTTCTGAATGTCCTTTTTAAAATGTGGAGCCCAAAACTGGATCCCATATTCCAGATGTGGCCTTACAAGTGATTTACAGAGGGGTAACAATACGTTGGGATCACGGGATCTAATCTTTTTTTTATACACGCTAAAATCTTGTTTGCTTTAGCAGCTGCTGCTTGACATTGAGTACGGTTGCTCAGCATATTTGTGATGAGAATACCCAAGTCCTTCTCCTATTCTGTAGTCCCCTGTTTACTTCTATTTAATGTATATGCAGTTATAGGATTACGCCGTCCTAGGTGCATTAGTTTACATTTATCAATATTAAATCTCATTTGCAAAGCATCTGCCTATTCTGACATCTTATCCAGATCTTTTTTGTAATATAGTACTATAAAGGTCAGTTTTTAATATCCTACATAGTTTAGTGTCAACATATACAGACCACAATTTTATACCCATAAAAATAATAACTTTATTAATAATCAATTACAAATATTTTAATTGATTATTAATAAAGTTATCTTTATGGGTATAAAATTTTGGTCTATATACTAAGGTACCCTTGCCTATACAATTCTGGTTTGTTGTTTGTTGATAGTTTGGTGTCATCAGCAAAGACTGACACTTTACTATCAATCCCATCCACAAGGTCATTAATAAAGAGATTAAAAATAATTGTTCCTAGCACAGATCCCTGCGGCACCCCACTGCCGACTATAGCCCATTTAGAGAATGTACCATTTATGACTACTCTTTGTTTCCTATCTTTTAGCCAATTCCTTACCCAGTTGCATATAGTTTCCCCTAGTCCTTGCTTCTGGAACTTTAGTATAAGGCTATTATGTGGTACAGTATCAAATGCCTTTGCAAAGTCCAAATAAATCACATCAGCTGCATTACCAATATCCAGGTTTGTACTTACCCCCTCATAAAACCCCAACAGGTTGGTTAGACACGACTTATCTTTCATGAATCCATGCTGTTTGTCAGTTATTATATTATTTTCTGCAATATATTTTTGCATGTCATCCCTTAAAATGCCCTCAAAAACTTTGCATACTACTGATGTCAGGCTTACTGGACGGTAGTTGTCTGGATCTACTCT
The DNA here is from genome assembly GCF_048569485.1 of Anomaloglossus baeobatrachus. NCBI lineage: Eukaryota > Metazoa > Chordata > Amphibia > Anura > Aromobatidae > Anomaloglossus > Anomaloglossus baeobatrachus. Next base: position 215,758,129 of record NC_134355.1, on the reverse strand, counting down.
CTTACCTTTTTTAAATATCGGTACCACATCAGCAATCCTCCAATCCTGAGGCACCAACCCTGTTACAAGCGAGTCTAAAAAGATGAGATACAGCTGTCTGTTATTACGGAGCTCAATTCCCTCAATATTTGTGGATGAATGCCATCTGGCCCTGGGGATTTGTCAATGTTTAATTTACTCAGACGTAGGCATACTTCTTGTGTTAAATTAATTATATCTGGTGGGGAACTTTGATTTTTCACTTGTTGAATGATCCATGGTACAGTCAGTCCCTTGGTGAACACAGATGAGAAATGCCTATTTAATATCTCAGTCTTTTGTTTATCCTCTATAACTAACTTATTATATTTTAAGGGCCAATACTATCCTTTGTTTTCCTTTTGGCATTAATGTATTTATAAAAGATTTTGGGATTTATTTTAATGTCATTGGCGATATTTGTTTCAGTAGCTAATTTTGCTTGCTTGATTTCTTTTTACATTTCCTATTGATATCTTTATACTTCTGAAATGCTATTTCTGTATTCTCAGCCTTTAAGATTTTAAACGCCCTTTGTTTTATTATACATTGTACTGTCTTATTTATCCATAGTGGTTTATTTTTATTCCTGGACATTTTATTACCAGAGGGTATAAGTTTTTTACAGGACTCTAGTAGTATATCCTTAAACTTGCCCCATTTATGTTCAGTATCCCCAGTTACCATGATGTTGTCCCAATCTACACATTTAAGCTGTTCCCTTAATTTATTGAAATCAGCGTTCCTAAAATTCCAGATTTTAGCATTTCCCCTTTGAAATGTTCTATTGAATATTACGTTGAAGCTTACCATATTATGATCGCTGGTGCCCAAGTGCTCCAGGAACTGTAGATCTGAAATTGTATCCGGTCTATTTGACAGGACCAGATCTAGCAAATTATCTCCCCTGGTCGGTTCATCTACCATCTGAGAGAAGAAATTGTCTTGAATAGTAGATAAGGACTTACAGCTTTAAGCACAACCAGAAGATTCTATGTCACACTGTATGTCTGGATAGTTGAAATCCCCCATAATAAGAACCCGATTATAATTATTAGCTGCCTTTTCAATTTGTTCCAGCATTTCACCCTCTATTTGTTCAGGTATGTTAGGAGGTTTATAGTAAACTTCAATTCAAATTTTTCCATTATTCCCCTCCCCATGTACATTTACCCATACTGACTCTACATTGTTGCAGTTACCCCCAATGTCATCATTCAACACAGATTTTATGTTAGATTTGATAAATATACACACAGCCCACCACCTCTTTTGTCTTTCCTGTCCTTCCTAAATGTAGTATAACCCTTGTGAGGTAGCGACCACCAATGTGGTAAATGGTCGCTATATGTCACAGTGGAGAAGGTACCTGCGATATCTAAGTGGAAGAGGTTGCTATGGAACTTGTAGTCCACAAAGGCTTCTTGCTACATATAAGGGTAAGGTTCCCTTTAATAATCCCAGGGTGCTGTGCAGGGCTGAGAATCACAGACCTCCACCTGTGGGTGTGGCCAGCTTGATTTAGGAGACTGGCAGTGTGTGTTCTAGAGAGTGAGAGCAGAGCCGAGAGCTCTGGATGGAGCAACAAGTGTGGAGGCTGAGCCCAGGGCTCCGATATTAAGTCTGAGTCGAGACTGAGGTGAGTGCAGCCAGACCAGGGCTGTAGGGCCGAACCTCTCCTGGAGGAGACACAGACCCAGTGGTCTGCAGAGGGCCCTGGGGCCGAGAAGGAACCTCAGCTAGAGGTGTCTGCTAGCAGGTGCCAGAGAGTGGGGAAAGTGGGTAAACTTCCACTATGAACTTGTAATAGAGTCTGCTCTGTAAGCTGCAGAGCAGGAAGCCTGGAAAAGCTCCAGGCCTGCGTGGAGCGATTATAAGTCTGTGGACCCTCCTGGAACAGCCGAACGGGGCATCGTAAGACCGTCTCCTACGGCAAGGGGTGCCTGTGTGACGGGGACCCGTATGGACAGTGCATAACCCGGCTGTGGTCCGGGTGACTTTACCTGTACAGCGAGGATAATAAAGCTGTTTGGATCGGACTATTTGGGTCACTGCCTCTTTGTCGTCCTGGGGGACCCCAACCCCGCTACACCCTGTATGTTTGTCACCCAGTCATGGCTTTCATCCAGCCAGGTTTCCGTAATGCCCACCACATCATAATCCATGGTTGACATAAGAGTCTCCAATTCAGTCATTATGTTTGGAAGACTTCTTGCATTTGCCAGTAGACATTTAATACTATTAACACCTTTATTACTCCTAGCCTCCCTACGTTCCTTGCATGTCCCAGCCCCCTAATCCTTCATTGACCCCTACGGTCTCACTGTTTCTATCTGCTCTATCTCCTTATTTGCTCCACTACCCTCCCTCCCCCCAGATCCTAGTTTAAAAGCTCCTCCATCCGTCTGACCATTTTCTCAACCAGCACAGCTGCACCCTCCCCATTGAGGTGCAGCCCGTCCCTACCAGAGAGCCTGTAGCCGACTGAGGAGTCAACCCAGTTTTCCATGAACCCGAACCCTTCCTTCCTGCACCAACTTCTAAGCCACGTATTTATCTCCCTAAGCTCCCACTGTCTTTCTAGTGACACTCGTGGCACCGGTAGTATTTCTGAAATCACCACCTTGGAGGTCCTGGACTTCAGCTTCTCTCCTAGTTCCCTGTAATAATTTTTAAGGACCGTCCACCTGCCTCTAACTTTGTCATTAGTACCAATGTGCACCATGACCACTGGGTTTTCCCCAGCCCCACCCAGCAATCTGTCTATCTGATCCGCAATATGCCGAACCCGAGCACAGTGTGATAGTTTTATAAATCGGGCTGTTAAGGACGCGGCAATACCAAATATGTGTTTCATTTTTTTAATTTTATTTTTTACACAAATATAAGCATTTATTGGAATATTTTTTTTTGTTCTTTATTTTCTGAATTTTTTTATATTTTTACTTCCCTCTCCCAATCCCCCAAGTGTCGCGATTGGTATTGATCGTGGCAATTAGGAGGTTAAACAGCCAGGGTCGGCGCAGGTATGGTCCCTGGCTGCGAGGACAGGGGCTTGGCTGTCGGGTAAGCAGAGTCCCCGGTCTCAACCGCAGGTGCACAGCCCCCTGTGCCCTCGCAATTTTTAGGACGTACTGGTATATCCCTGGTCGCTAAGTCATGTAAAAATAGGACATACCAGCACGACCTGCGGTCAGGAAGGGGTTAAGAAGGAAATTAATTTTCACTGCCCCTGCTGCCACCAGCTTCCTGCAGTGGCGACCATGCTCCTGCCTTTGGAGCTCCAGTGACTGAGTGCACATGCCAGTGACGTCATGCACTGTCTGTTACTTAAATGCCAAAGTCAGTTACTAACATCAGATGAGGATGCTGCACACTGGGGGAGCGGATTGAAGGGACGTAGAATATTTTTTTTTGTGTGTGCAATACAACAAGAGGCATATATACCAGAATGAGTCAATGCTACCGGCGGTAACAGACCCAGGAGATCAGAATTCCAGATAGTATTTCTGTTCCCTGGTCAGGTGATCGACGTTATACCCCATATACACCTTATAACAGTGATCATGTCAAAGTAAAACAAATAGCTAGTAATAAATGAGCTTCTAAAATCAAAACAATCCTCCTCTGATTTCTAAGATGGTAGAGAAATGTCCTCCCCAGTATCTTCATGAGTGTTGAGTCCACTGCGGCCCCTCCTTCTCTTATTCTTTAGCAAATATGGAGAGCGCATGCGCAGAGAGCCAGCTCTCATCCAACACTCTGTGAACAGTGAGACTTCGGTGATGTTACAGAGGATAGCTCTGTTCACACTGCTCTCTGTGATCCAGGGAGTGCGACTTGCAGTAAGCTCACTGACGTCACTGCAGGCACACTCCTTACAGAGTGGCTGCACATCCAGCAAATGGGAAAAGCATTTTCTGAGCGTGCCCCTCATGTGCTGGAAGACTAAGTTGTTGTAGGACCTCCTCATTGGATTACGGATTGGGATTTGTTTTTTTCTTTTCCTTGCAATTTTTTTTAATAAATTGGTGAATGTGTTTGGGAGTGGTTTTTTTCTAATACCTTTTTTTTGTCATCTTTTTATTACTGACTTGGTTGTAATGTCAAGTATCTGATAGACACTTCAACATTAACCCATGGGCTTGATGCTACAGTCATATGAAAAAGTTTGGGCACCCCTATTAATGTTAACCTTTTTTCTTTATAACAATTAGGGTTTTTGCAACAGCTATTTCAGTTTCATTTATCTAATAACTGATGGACTCAGTAATATTTCTGGATTGAAATGAGGTTTATTGTACTAACAGAAAATGTTCAATCCGCATTTACACAAAATTTGACAGGTGCAAAAGTATGGGCAGCCTTATCAATTTCTTGATTTGAACACTCCTAACTACTTTTTACTGACTTACTAAAGCACTAAATTGGTTTTGTAACCTCATTGAGCTTTGAAATTCATAGGCAGGTGTATCCAATCATGAAAAAAGGTATTTAAGGTGGCCACTTGCAAGTTGTTCTCCTATTTGAATCTCCTATGAAGAGTGGCATCATGGGCTCCTCTAACCAACTCTCAAATGATCTGAAAACAAAGATTATTCAACATAGTTGTTCAGGGGAAGGATAGAAAAAGTTGTCTCAGAGATTTAAACTGTCAGTTTCCACTGTGAGGAACATAGTAAGGAAATGGAAGAACACAGGTACAGTTCTTGTTAAGCCCAGAAGTGGCAGGCCAAGAAAAATACCAGAAAGGCAGAGAAGAAGAATGGTGAGAACAGTCAAGGACAATCCACAGACCACCTTCAAAGACCTGCAGCATCATCTTGCTGCAGATGGTGTCAATGTGCATCGGTCAACAATACAGCACACTTTGCATAAGGAGAAGCTGTTTGGGAGAGTGATGCAAAAGAAGCCGTTTCTGCAAGCACGCCACAAACAGTCGCCTGAGGTATGCAAAAGCACATTTGGACTAGCCAGTTACATTTTGGAAGAAGGTCCTGTGGACTGATGAAACAAAGATTGAGTTGTTTGGTCATACAAAAAGGCGTTATGCATGGAGACAGAAAAACACGGCATTCCAAGAAAAGCACTTGCTACCCACAGTAAAATTTGGTGGAGGTTCCATCATGCTTTGGGGCTGTGTGGCCAATACCGGCTCCGGGAATCTTGTTAAAGTTGAGGGTCGCATGGATTCAACTCAGTATCAGCAGATTCTTGACAATAATGTGCAAGAATCAGTGACGAAGTTGAAGTTACGCAGGGAATGGATATTTCAGCAAGACAATGATCCAAAACACGACTCCAAATCTACTCAGGCATTCATGCAGAGGAAAAATTACAATGTTCTGGAATGGCCATCCCAGTCTCCAGACCTGAATATCATTGAACATCTGTGGGATGATTTGAAGCGTGCTGTCCATGCTCGGCGACCATCAAACTTAACTGAACTGGAATTGTTTTGTAAACAGGAATAGTCAAATATACCTTCATCCAGGATCCAGGAACTCATTAAAAACTACAGGAAGCGACTAGAGGCTATTTTTGCAAAAGGAGGATCTACAAAATATTAATGTCACTTTTATGTTGAGGTGCCCATACTTTTGCACTGGTCAAATTTTGTTTAAATGCGGATTGCACATTTTCTGTTAGTACAATAAACCTCATTTCAATCCACAAATATTACTGAGTCCATCAGTTATTAGATATATGAAACTGAAATAGCTGTTGCAAAAACCCTAATTGTAATAAAGAAAAAAGGTTAACATTAATAGGGGTGCCCAAACTTTTCATATGACTGTAGCTGACATTAAACAGCTGGCATCAACTCCATTTGCCAGCGCACCAGGGCAATGGGATGAGCAAGGGCGAAGAGCCAGAATTGGCGCAACTGATGGATACACCAGTTTTTATGTGGCTGCGGCCTGCTATTTTTAGGCTAGGGATGGCCAAATAAACATGACCCTTCCCAGCCTGAGAATACCTGACCCAAGCAGTCAGCTTCACCTTGGCTGGTATTATAACTTGGGGGGGATATTTTACCTATATTTTTTTTAAATATTTATTTAGAAATAATTAAAAACAAAAAAAAAAAAACAAAACACAGCGTGTGGTGCTGGTGCCCTCTGTTTTGCATTACCAGGCAAGGTAATGTTGCCACTGCGGGCTGCAGCTGACTGATTTACCCTAACTAGGTATAAAAAATTAGGAGGACCCCACGTCACTTTTTAATTAATTTATTTAAAGGCAGTAAAAGGTGCAACTAAGCAATACATGGGAGGGACATTACAGTGTTGGCCAAAAGTATTGGCACCCCTGCAATTCTGTCAGATAATACTCAGTTTCTTCTTGAAAATGATTGCAATCACAAATTCTTTGGTATTTTATCTTCATTAAATTTGCTTGCAATGAAAAACACAAAAGAGAATGAAACAAAAATCAAATCATTAATCATTTCACACAAAACTCCAAAAATGGGCCAGACAAAAGTATTGGCACCCTTAGCCTAATACTTGGTTGCACAACCTTTAGCCAAAAAAAACTGCGAACAACCGCTTCCAGTAACCATCAATGAGTTTCTTACAATGCTCTGCTGGAATTTTAGATTATTCTTCTTTGGCAAACTGTTCCAGGTCCCTGAGGTTTAAAGGGTGCCTTCTCCAAACTGCCATTTTGAGATCTCTCCACAGGTGTTCTATGGGATTCAGGTCTAGACTCATTGCTGGCCACTTTTGTAGTCTCCAGTGCTTTCTATCAAACCCTTTTCTAGTGCTTTTTGAAGTGTGTTTTGGTTCATTGTCCTGCTGGAAGACCCATGACCTCTGAGGGAGACCCAGCTTTCTCACACTGGGCCCTACATTATGCTGCAAAATTTGTTGGTAGTCTTCAGACTTCATAATGCCATGCACACGGTCAAGCAGTCCAGTGCCAGAGGCAGCAAAGCAACCCCAAAACATCAGGGAACCTCCGCCATGTTTGACTGTTGGGACAGTGTTCTTTTCTTTAAATGCCTCTTTTTTTTTTCCTGTAAACTCTATCTTGTTGGCTTTTCCCAAAAAGCTCTACTTTTGTCTCATCTGACCAGAGAACATTCTTCCAAAACGTTTTAGGCTCTCTCAGGTAAGTTTTGGCAAACTCCAGCCTGGATTTTTTATGTCTCGGGGTAAGAAGTGGGGTCTTCCTGGGTATCCTACCATACAGTCCCTTTTCAATCAGACGTCAACGGATAGTACGGGTTGACACTGTTGTACCCTCGGACTGCAGGGCAGCTTGAACTTGTTTGGATGTTAGTCGAGGTTCTTTATCCACCATCCGCACAATATTGTGTTGAAATCTCTCGTCAATTTTTCTTTTCCTTCCACATCTAGGGAGGTTAGCCACAATGCCATGGGCTTTAAACTTCTTGATGACACTGCGCACCGTAGACACAGGAACTTTCAGGTCTTTGGAGATGGACTTGTAGCCTTGAGATTGCTCATGCTTCCTCACAATTTGGATTTTCAAGTCCTGACACAGTTCTTTGGTCTTCTTTCTTTTCTCCATGCTCAATGTGGTACACACAAGGAAACAGGACAGAGGTTGGGTCAACTTTAATCCATGTCAACTGGCTGCAAGTGTGATTTAGTTATTGCCAACACCTGTTAGGTAATACAGGTAAGTTACAGGTGCTGTTAATTACACAAATTAGAGAAGCATCACATGATTTTTCAAACAGTGCCAATACTTTTGTCCACCCCCTTTTTATGTTTGGTGTGGAATTATATCCAATTTGGCTTTATGACAATTTTTTTTTTTCTTTTTCATTGAAGACAAATTAAATGAAGATTATAATACCAAAGAATTTGTGATTGCAATCATTTTCAAGAAGAAACTGAGTATTATCTGACAGAATTGCAGGGGTGCCAATACGCCAGCACTGTATATATATGTGTGTTTGACCTCTATTGATCTACTCGTATCTATCTACCAGTATGTATCTAGCTATCTTTCTTTTAATCTATCCTAGCTTTTTAGACTCAATGCCCACAATCAAAGTTTGCAGAATTTTGGATGCAGCACAGTGGATGGGGTTTTTAGAAATCCTATACCCACCGTGCTTCTTTCCTCTGCAGCATAAACTAACATGCAGCGTGGCTTCTGAGCTGCAGCATGTAAATTTATGCTACGTAGAAGTGAGTGTTCTCCACAGGGAAAATAAAGCTAAAGTCCGCAGCAGCCCGAACCGCTGTGTTCTCCTGCGGACAACCCTCGCATCTCTGCAAGAAGGCTGATACTGCGTCCTAGAAACAGTGTCGCCGAATCATGGGCACATAAACTAAAAAGGAGAAATTTGGCACTACAGCTACATTTTTGTGAAAAAAAACCAAAACATTTTCGCTATGACTACTTATTGTTAGCAAATTCTGTGAAGTACCTGTGGGTTGAAAATGTTCACTATACCCCTGAATAAAATCCTTGAGGGGTTTAGTTTACAAAATGGGGTGATTTGTGTGAAGTTTCTGCTGTAATAAGTACCTTAGGGGCCCTCCAAATGCAACATGGTGCCAACAATTTATTTCAGCTTTTCCAAAATTCAAATATTGCTCCTTCCAATCTGAGCCCTCCTATTTGTCATAACAGAGGTTTCTGATTATAATTGGGGTATCCCTGCTCTCATAAGCAATAGGGTAACAAACTGTGTGATCCACTTTTTAGTGTTGCCCCTTGAAAAAGTGAGAAATTTGGTGCTACAGCAAGGATGACAATGTTATCAAGTAGTGTGAAGTACCTGTGGGTTTAAAAAGGTACAAAATTCCCACTTTACCCCAGAATAAAATCCTTGAGGGGGTCTAGTTTCCAGAATGGGGGGTCACTTGAGGTGGGATTTCTGCGGTTTAGGTATCTTAGGTGCCCTGCATTGCAACATGGTGTCTACAATGTATTTGAGCCAAATTTGTGTTCCAAAATTCAAATGCTGCTCCTTTCATTCTGAGCCAAGCCATTTGTCCAGACAGAGGGTACTGACCACATGAGGGGCATCAGCGCGCTCGGAAGAAAGTGGGCAACAAATTTTGGGGTCCATTTTGTCATGCTATACCTTGTAAAAGTGAATATATTGACGCTAAAAGCAACATTTTTACGTAAAATGTAAATGTATTTCTTTATTCCACTTTGCATTCATTTCTGTGAAGCAGCTGAAGGGTTAATGAACTTCTTGAATATGGTTTTGAGTACTTTGAGGGGTGTACTTTTTAAGAATGGTGTCACTTTTGGGTATTTTTTGTTACCTAGGCCTCTCAAAGTCACTTCAAATGTGATGTGTTTCCTAAAAACATAGTTTTCTAAATTTTGATGCAAAAATGAGAAATTGCCGATAAACTTTGAACCCGTCTAAATTCCTAGCAAAAAAAAAAATGTTTCTCTACAAAGTCCACATTATTAAATAATCCATTGTACATATCAATTTATGTATATATCTAGCTATGTATATATGTATATATATATACATATATACATACATATATATATATAGCTATATATATACATATATATATATATATATATATATATATATATATATATATATATATATATATATATATATATATATATATATATATATATATATATTGTGAGACAGTGACCGGGGTTATCTATGACGGCCGGTATGTCTCGCCCCGGTTGTGCTCACTCCATGATAGAAAGTAGATCCACTCTAGGGTTAATGCTGTTTCCCTACAGGCTGAAGGAAGGGTTAAATAGAATCAGGAACAAGGGCAGGTGTGCCAGGTGTGGGGAAGTGAACAGAACTTCCTGAGCTCTCTGCTGGAGAGGCACATGTATTTTGTTACGGACTTTTGTTTGGACATTAAAACCGTGTGCTGTGAACCTTAATGCCTGGATCCCGTGTCTTCTGCTGCGCAGCCGACCACGCTACCTCACATATGGTGGAGAATCGGCGGGCATGACAGCCGGTGAGGTGTAGCATCCGTCCCTGGTGACCCGGTAGCACATGTCCTGGATTCGAGCGGCTATACTACAGCCCAAACCCGGCGACGCCATGGAGGACATACTAAGGCAGCAGCAACAGACTAATGCACAGCTACAAGAGGCTAATGCACAGCAACAACAGGCTAATGCACAGCAACAACAGGCTAATGCACAGCAGCAACAGACCAATGCACACCTGCTCCGGGCTTTGGAACGTCAGCAGCAAGCCTTGCAAGCGCAGGAAAAAAGGCACCAAGAACAGATGGTTCTCCTGGCCAAGTCGATCCGTGCCGGACCGGCAGCAACAACCCCGGGACCAGGTGACGACGGCAGCGTCCGGAAAGCGGTGAGACAAGCGTTGCAAAAGATGACCCCGGGTGATGATGTGGAAGCGTTCCTGGCGGTGTTTGAGCGGGTGGCCGAGCGGGAAAAGCTGCCGACCCCCCAGTGGGCTGAGGTATTGTCGCCCTATCTGACGGGGGAACCCCAAAAAGCGTACCTGGACCTCTGTACCGAGGACGCCATTGACTATGTGACCCTGAAAGCCGAAAGACTGGCTCGGTTGGGGGTGAATACCTATGTACGGGCTCAGCGGGTAAATCAGTGGTTCTATGAGGAAGCCAAACCCGTACGCTCCCAGGCCTATGACTTGTTGCATCTTGTAAAAAAGTGGTTGCAGCCTGACACTCTGAGCCCGGCGCAAATGGTGGAAAGGGTAGTAGTGGATCGTTTTGTGCGCACTTTACCCGTCACCGTTCAAAGGTGGGTAGGACAGGGTGACCCGAGTACCCTGGACCAATTAGTGTCCCTGGTAGAGCGGCATGTGGCTACGCAGGACTTGATACGGGACACTGAGACTTTGCGTACCGCCCGTCGGTCCGGCCCCTCCAAGCCTAGGGCCAAGGACCCACCGCTGACAACGGTGCAGGAGTCCCCTACCGTCCCGTCTGAGGCCGCGGCCGCCATTCCTGAGGTCCGGAAGGTTCTGTACCCTAAACGACAACCCATCAAGGGGGTTACCGTCCCCATTAGATGTTGGCGGTGCCAGCGGGTGGGACATATGGAAGCCCAGTGTCCACTCACCACGGAGCCCATGGATTGTGGGGTTACCCGGCGGGGTTCAATGTATGCTCAGGTGGTGTGTACCGCTGACCTGGTGTCCCCAGAGACGGAGCCCCACTTGTGCCAAATACAGGTGAATGGATGTCCGGTTACAGGATTGTTGGATTCCGGAAGTTTAGTGACCCTTGTGCGATCCACCTTGAGGGCTAAAGTAAAGGCCACAGGGCGTACCGTGGGGGTGGTTTGCATACATGGGGACCGCCGCGACTATCCCACGGGGATTGTCACCATCACAGCACATTGCGGTCAGGTGCAACATGAGGTGGGACTTCTTAACACTCTTCCTTATGACGTGATCCTAGGAAGGGATCTGCCCTATTTTTGGACTTTATGGAAGGGACCCCCTAAGTCCCCTCAGTTATTGGTCAGTCCGGGACCTGAGCCCTACAATCCTGAATCCGGGACGCCTGCCGTAGGGGTCACCATGATAGGGACAGAGTGTGAACCCGATAGGTCACCCCTAGAGGTATTGGCAGGAGAGGCTGAGATGGTCGAGCCCATCCCGGAGTTGGGGGCGTCCCCGGATACGTTTGGGACAGCCCAACTCCAGGACCCTACGTTAATACACGCCCGGAGTCGGGTGACAGTAGTTGACGGGGTGGCACAGCTGCCCGGTGCCCAGGTAAGGTACCCCCATTTCGCTCTTAAGCAGGATTTACTCTACCGGGTAGATGAAATACGGGGCGTGGGGGTAGAACAGTTGGTGGTGCCCCAGCCGCATCGCCGGCGGGTCCTCGACTTGGCTCATAAACACCTGATGAGTGGCCACCTAGGGGTCAAGAAAACGCAGGAGCGAATATTGCAAAGGTTCTATTGGCCCGGGGTCTTTGGGGAGGTAAAACGGTTCTGCGAAACCTGCCCGGAGTGTCAGCTTACCGCACCCCTAACCCATTTTCGCAGTCCGTTGGTACCTTTACCCATTATAGAAGTCCCTTTTGAACGGATAGGGATGGATCTGGTGGGGCCCCTCGTAAAGTCCGCTCGAGGGCACCAACACATCCTAGTGATCGTTGACTATGCCACCCGGTATCCTGAGGCGATACCCCTCAGACATACTGCAGCAAAGCTTATAGCTCGGGAGTTGTTTGCGGTGTTCTGCCGGGTGGGGTTGCCCAAGGAGATCCTTACGGATCAGGGGACCCCATTCATGTCTAAAGTGACCAAAGAGCTATGCCGGCTACTCCAGATCAAGCAGTTGCGTACGTCTGTGTATCATCCTCAAACGGACGGTTTAGTCGAGCGTTTCAATAAAACCCTGAAAACCATGCTCAAAAGGGTGATCTCCAAAGACGGGAAAGACTGGGATATGATGCTTCCCTATTTGATGTTTGCCATACGAGAGGTGCCACAGGCATCCACGGGGTTTTCGCCTTTTGAATTGTTATACGGGCGACATCCCCGGGGATTGTTGGACCTGGCAAAGGAAACATGGGAGCAAGAGCCCACCCCCCATAAAAGTGTGATTGAACACATTTTGGGTATGCAGAACCGCATAAGCGCGGTCATGCCAATTGTGAAGGAGCATTTACAGGAGGCTCAGGCTGCGCAAAGCGGCCGCTACAATAGACAAGCCACCATGCGGACCTTTAAACCCGGGGATCGGGTGTTGGTATTAATCCCCACGGCGGAGAGTAAATTCCTGGCTCAGTGGCAAGGCCCCTACGAGATAAAGGAAAGAGTCGGGGTGGTTAACTATAAAGTATTGCAGCCCGGTAGGCGGAAACCTGAACAAATATACCATGTCAACCTATTAAAACCTTGGCAGGAACGGGAAAGCCTGATGGCTGTTTTTTCCCCACCTCCCTCCTCTTCGGGTCGTTCACATCCGGCTCCAGCGACCTCCGGAGAGGACGAACCGGAAGTAAGGATTGGAGAAGCCCTCACAAAGCAACAGAGGCGAGAGGCCAGACGGTTGGTTCAGCAGAACCCCGATGTCTTCTCCGAGCTGCCCGGTAGGACCAGTCTGATACGACATGATATTGTCACCGAGCCCCACCTGAAGGTACGCCTGAAGTCATACCGGGTACCGGAGGCTCGACGACAAGCCATATCGGAGGAAGTAAAGACAATGTTACGCCTGGGGGTCATCGAAAAATCCCGGAGTGAATGGGCTAGTCCGATTGTCCTAATACCAAAACCCGATGGCTCCTTAAGGTTCTGCAATGACTTTAGGAGATTGAACGAAATATCCAAGTTCGATCTCTACCCCATGCCCCGGGTGGATGAGCTGATTGATAGGCTGGGACAGGCGCGATATTTTACCACGCTCGACCTGACCAAGGGGTACTGGCAGGTGCCACTGACGGAGTCCGCCAAGGAGAAAACCGCTTTTGTTACGCCGGAGGGTCTCTTCCACTACGTTGTCTTGCCTTTTGGGTTACATGGCGCTCCGGCCACGTTCCAGAGGTTGATGGACTTAGTGCTGGAACCCCACCAGGCGTATGCATCAGCGTACCTTGATGACATCATTATTTACAGCTCCGATTGGCAGACCCACTTGGAACAGGTACAAGCGGTGGTGGACGCGCTTCGAACAGCCGGATTGACAGCCAATCCCAAGAAATGTGCATTGGGACTCACGGAAGCCCGCTACTTGGGCTACGTGATAGGCCAAGGAGTGATTAAGCCCCAAATTAACAAGGTTGAGGCGATCCAGAAGTGGCCTAGACCCCTGACCACAAAGCAGGTTAGGGCCTTCCTGGGTATCGTGGGGTACTACAGGAGGTTTGTAAAGGACTTTGCGGGACTATCAGCCCCCTTGACGGACCTTCTCAAAGGCAAGAAGTCCGTCATGGTGCACTGGACTCCGCAGGCCGAGGACTCCTTCCGGGCCCTGAAGGAGGTCCTGTGCGGACAGCCCGTTCTGGTACACCCTGATTTCCGGAAGGAGTTCATAGTACAGACTGACGCCTCGGAGGTCGGCCTGGGTGCAGTGCTGTCTCAGGTGGTTCAGGGGGAGGAACATCCCGTCACCTTTTTAAGTAGGAAGCTCACCCCTCCCGAGCGGAATTATAGCGTAGTGGAGAAGGAGTGCCTGGCGATCAAGTGGGCCTTGGAGTCCCTACGCTATTACCTGCTGGGACGGCAGTTTCGCTTGGTAACGGATCACTCTCCGCTGGTCTGGATGAGGTCCGCCAAGGAACGGAATGCCCGGGTTACCCGGTGGTTCCTTTCTCTGCAGAACTTCCGGTTTACGGTTGAACACCGGGCCGGTAGATTGCAGGGCAACGCCGATGCCTTGTCCCGCGGCCTGTGTTTGATGGCTGGAGTTCAACCCCGCACGCTTGAACTGAGGGGGGGGGGGTATGTGAGACTGTGACCGGGGTTATCTATGACGGCCGGTATGTCTCGCCCCGGTTGTGCTCACTCCATGATAGAAAGTAGATCCACTCTAGGGTTAATGCTGTTTCCCTACAGGCTGAAGGAAGGGTTAAATAGAATCAGGAACAAGGGCAGGTGTGCCAGGTGTGGGGAAGTGAACAGAACTTCCTGAGCTCTCTGCTGGAGAGGCACATGTATTTTGTTATGGACTTTTGTTTGGACATTAAAACCGTGTGCTGTGAACCTTAATGCCTGGATCCCGTGTCTTCTGCTGCGCAGCCGACCACGCTACCTCACAATATATATATACATACATATACATATATACATATATACATATATATATATACATATATATATACATATATATATATATATATACATATATATATATACATATATATATACATATATATATACATATATATATATATATATATATATATACATATATATATACATACATATATATATATATACATATATATATACATATATACGGATAACAAAAGTGTATATTCCCTTGGGTAATTATGGTACTGCAACACCAGCTGCACCTAAAGCATATAAATACTCCATCATGTGACACACAGGTGGGGCTCATTTCACTCTAGGGTAGTCTCTAAAGCAACACGTGTAAGAGCAGCACAGCAGTAACAAAATACCCGATGGAGTACATGTACTAGGCCTCCAGCATGTCACTATGGCCTAGCCTGTTCAGGAACCAAGGATAAATGAATGAGTGAAGAACCAAACTTTTACTGATTTAGTAGACAAATGGACTATTATCCACTAGAGCCTCAAGGAATCCATTACTAGAGATGAGTGAACCGGTCGCGGTTCGGCTTGAGTTCGGTTCACCGACGGAGGTCTCGTTCGAGTTCGGTTCGGCGAACCACTCGAAACGCATCGGAAACATTGGGAGGCAATCACAAACACATAAAAACAGCTAGAAAACACCCTCAAAGGTGTCCAAAAGGTGACAAACAACTCACAACACAACACAAACACATGGGAAAGTGACAAGGACATATACTCATGCGAAAACAAAAGAGCTGGACAAGGAAAAAGAGGAGGAGACACAGATATAGGCATGGCATGCCCTTCTAAAATCATGTAAAACACCGCAAGGTTACTCCAAGCAGAGTCTCCCTTTTTTCCAAAAATTGGGCCACACACACACCCACCCCTTCAGTGGCAGCACTTGTGCCCCAGTTGTACACTTCACAGGTAGATTTGCATCAAGCACATTCAAAATCCACAAGCATTTACTCTCCCCAGGATGACACAGGGGTAGTAAATTCCTTGTGGATCCATGACTTGTTCATTTTGATGAACGTTAGTCTGTCCACATTGTCACTGGACAGACGCGTGCGCTTATCTGTCAGCACACACCCAGCAGCACTGAAGACACGTTCAGAGACAACGCTGGCAGCTGGACACGACAAATTCTACAAGGCGTAAGTGGAGAGCTCTGGCCAGTTTTCAAGATTTGAAGCCCAAAATGAGCAAGGCTCCATTTGCAAAGTCATGGCATCGATGTTCATTTGGAGATAATCCTGTATCATCCTCTCCAGCCATTGACTATGTGTCAGACTTGTTGTCTCTTGTGGCCTTGCAAAGGATGGTCTAAAAAAATTATGAAAAGATTCAATAAAATTGCTGTTACCAGCACCAGATACGGTGCTACTGGTACGGGTAGACTGTTGAAGATGACGAGACCGTCGCATGTTTGTCAAGTTACAACTGGGAGATTCAGATGCAAAGATCGAGTAACAGCTTCTGCTGATACTCCTGCATACGTGCGTCCCTTTCTATGGCTGGAATTATGTCACAAAATTTGGACTTGTACCGGGGATCTAATAGTGTGGCACAGTGGTACAGTGGCAGGGTTGTGGGTCAGTGTACAGGAAAGGAAGCCTCACTTTCTATCCCTCCTAATGGGGAAATGCAGCGAGGAAGTCCCTGATCTTAGCTACACAGACGCTGTTATCTGTAGCTATTAAAATCTGTTTCCACGGATCTGACTGTCACCTATGGCTCTGAGCCCCTACAAGGGCTAGTAGAAACCTCTATCCCTATTGTGTATAGTGGTGTGTGTAGAGCGTACACAGCAGTATCGGAGACAGGAGCTACGCAGGCGGTGACTGACACCCAGACGCAGAAGAGATAATGGCGTCCGGACGGGCAGATACCCGTTTTTATAATGCAGGGACATGTGACATGGACATCCTATCACACATGCCGTTGCTTCTCTGGCTAAAAGTCCACTTAGCTGTGTGTGTGTCTGGGATTGGCTGACATGCTGGCCCGCCCCACTACACGCGCACGCTTAGGGAAGGAAGACAAGGGAAAAAAAATGGCGATCACCATTATCCCAGCAGCAGTGATCTGAATGCGTTGTTCCCGCACACTATACGCTGAAATTTCATAATAGTGTGAGTCACAGAGTGACTTACACTATTACAGCGGAAAGCCCGCTAGTAATTAGCTTGGCTTTTTGCTGCTAGAACCGTTCTCGAACGTAACTAGAACTATCCAGCTTTAGCAAAAAGCTTCGAGTTCTAGTTCGATCTAGAACAGCCCCCAAAATCACTCGAACCGCGAACTGTAGAACCGCGAATCCCGCTCAATTCTATTCATTACGTAAGATAAAGGAAAATACTTTTCTTCTCTGTAACTGATCATACAATCAACTCTTATCTTTGTCAATCATTGTTATTCTATATAAAATACATCTATTTATTTTTAAATCTTGAAGTCTATCTTTCCTCATCGCGTTTTTACTTAAAAAAAAAATTAGTCATATATTTTTAAAATTTTGGTGAGTCAGCCACTGATGATATTTTTTCTCATTTTTTTGTACTAACTCCTTCACCTTGCACAAGGGGGGACAAAAGCGAGTATTGCTAATACCTCTTGCAAAGTATCAGGAATTGAAGACAATTACGTCAAAATCAGTCAGAACCTAAAAAGACGGATGAGGATTCAGATCCCAATTGCAAGTCACATGTGTTCTGTTTAAATGGAAGTCTGAAGGATGCGCTAAGCTACAGAGAATCATTAATTGACGAGTCATTACAGAATAAGTCAATCCAAGGATGTATTGAGAAGTACTACAAGTGTCAGAGATATGGAACAGAACGGGCCTAGTCACAAAGGAGATCCAAGCAAAGTTATTTCCAGGTAAGACAGTGAATAGCATTTCTTCTTTTAGGGAACAAAGTAAGCTAAGTTTTACACATTCAGATAGGTCTTGCATAGAGATACTATGGTTAACCCCTTCACGACCATGGACGGATCTTTCCGTCATGGATCGTGTCCCGGTAAGCCCCGCGGGCAGGCGGCGTGGATCGGCACACATATCAGCTGTTTTCAACAGCTGACATGTGTGCCTACATGTTCCGAGTGGAATTGCATTCCACCCGGAACATTAACCCCTTAGATCTCGCTGCCAAAGTCTGGCAGCGAGATCTATATGCACGCGGCCATGTTTTTTACTTACCGCCGCCCCCTCCGGACGTCACGTGAGTGATCACGTGACGTTCGGTGGCTGCCATCGTAGCACAGGGTCATGTGATGATGCCTGATGCTATGAAGTTTCACTTTCATTCTTCCTCGGCACGGAGCAGAGGAAGAAAGAAAGTGACTATTTCTGCTGTTTACAGCGGTATAGCTGTGATCAGCAGATAGCGATCAGCAATCGGATTGCTGATCGCTATAGCCCCCTAGGGGGACTAGTAAAATAAAATAAAAAAAGTAAAAAAAAGTTTTAAAAAATTAAAAAAAAAAACAAAAAAAAAAAACTAAAAGTTCAAATCACCCCCCTTTCCCCCCATTGAAAATTAAAGGGTTAAAAAATAAATAAATATACACATATTTGGTATCGCCGCGTATAGAAATGCCCGATCTATCAAAATATAAAATCAATTAATCTGATTGGTAAACGGCGTAGTGGCAAAAAAATTCCAAACGCCAAAATTAAGTTTTTTGGTCGCCGCAAGTTTTACGCAAAATGCAATAACAGGCGATCAAAACGTAGCATCCGCGCAAAAATGCTACCATTAGAAACATCAGCTCGAGACGCAAAAAATAAGCCGTCACTGAGCCATAGATCCCAAAAAATAAGAACGCTACGTGTTTCGGAAAATGGCGCAAAACGTGCGCCACTTTTATTGGACAAACTTATGAATTTTTTGTAACCCCTTAGATACAAGTAAATCTATACATGTTTGGTGTCTACAAACTCGCACCGACCTCAGGCATCACACCCACATATCAGTTTTACCATATAGTGAACACCGTGAATAAAACATCCCAAAAACTATTGTGCGATCACACTTTTTTTGCAATTTTTCCACACTTGGAATTTTTTTGCTGCTTTCCAGTACACCATATGGTAAAACGTATGGTTTAATTTAAAAGTACAACTTGTCCCGCAAAAAACAAGCCCTCATATGGCAAGATTGACGGAAAAATAAAAAAGTTACGGCTCTCGGAAGAAGGGGAGCAAAAAACAAAAACGCAAAAACGGAAAGTGCCCCGGGGCTGAAGGGGTTAAGCTTACATGCAAAATGTGAACGTGAGAATTTGTGTGTAAATTCTAAGAAATTGGTGTCTTAACAGAGAGGAGAAATTAAGAAATGTCTTACATTTGGTTCATGTTTTTCATAAGTCTGTGTCAGAGAAATTCAAAGATTGTGTAAAAAACTGTACAACCTCTAGCATCAGATAGTAATATTGAACGTTATGTCAGTGATTGTTTGTATTGTGAAAAGTCAACAAGATGACTGCAGACATGTGGCATCTGTTGAAGGCGACCTGGTCTTCGAGGACACAGGAAATTAAGGAAAAGAGGGAGGAGAAAGAGGAAATGAAAGAATAGAGAGATGGAGAAGGAGACAAAATGGCTAAAGCCAGCTTCTAAAAATAGAACACACACAACTGGAAATAATAGGAAAAATGTATTGGCTCTATGCAAATAATTCCTGAATATGATCCCAAGCTACATGTTTGCAGAAATTTAGAAATATTTGAAAGTTTTGCTAAAAATTTGAATTTAACAACTGATAGAAAAATATGTAATTACTTACCGGGATTTTTTATTTTTTTTTAGAACCAATGACAGTACCACGGAGAGAGGGGATCCGCCCTTCAAGGACAGGAAACCTACTTAATAAAAGGGTGATAACGCTCCCATGCATCAGTTGGATTATAAAGCATGAGAGGACCTCCAGATAAACATGATTAACTTATACTATCACCTTGTATATTATACTACAAATATACATAAGTGCATTTTTCCCTTATTTATTTTTATTTTTTATTTACATATACAGGTATATTTAAACACCCCATGCGAGATGAGAGGGAATTTACCGGTGCTGTCATGGATTCGAAAAAAACACATTACCGGTAAGTAATTATGTACTTTTCCTCTCACCCATGACGGCACCACGGAGAGAATTAGAGAATTTCTTAGGGAGGGACCACAGCCTGAAGAACCCTTCTGCCGAAACTGAGATCAGATGGGGACGATAGATCTAGCCGGTAGTGTCTATAAAAAGTAGATGGTGAAGACCATGTTGTCGCCTTACAAATGTGTTCAATAGAGACATCGGATCTCTCCGCCCAGGAGGTTGCCACAGCTCTCGTGGAGTGAGCTTTCAACCCCTCCAGAACCGATCTGCCTATAGCAGTGTAGGCTAAGCAAATGGCCTCCCTAATCCACCTAACCAATGTGGATTTGGATACCCTACACCTCTTCCTCTGGCCCTGAAAGGTGACAAAGATCTATCCAGCCTCCAAGTCTCTGTGGCCTCTAGGTATTTTATCAATCATCTTCGGACATCTAGGGTGTATAGCTTCTCCTCTTTTTGATTCTTGGGACTATGCCAGAAGAAAGGAATAACTACCTCCTGAGACTTATGGAATTTGGACGGTACCTTAGGGAGATATGCCGCATCTGGTCGTAAAATAACGCTATCCGCTAAATTTTGAGTAAAAGGAGGAACCGACAACAGAGCTTGGATATCACCTACCCTAGCGGCAAATGTTAAGGTCACTAACAGGATGGTTTTAAGTGAAAGTAGTTTAATTGGGACAATCATAATCTGTTCAAAGGGATGCTCAGTCAAGGCCGATAGCACCAGATTAAAATCACATGGAGGCATTCTGGGTCTAACTATAGGAGCTGCTCTATAACGGGCCCTAATAAACAGAGATACCCATCGATCCTGTGCTAACTCATAATTGTATAGTGCTCTAAGTGCTGACATCTGGACCTTTAGGGTGCTAGTGGAAAGTCCTAAGTCTGCGCCCTTCTGAAGGAACTCTAAAATGGCACCGATGGGGACCTCATCACTCAGCTGGACCCCTAGAGTAGACAAAAACCTATTCCAAGTTCTGGCATAGATTTTAGTAATTATCGGTTTTCTACATTGGAGTTAAGTTGAGACCAGATTAGGGGAAAACCTTTTACTCTCTAGTAATGACCTCTTAAATTCCAAGCCATTAGATGAAGGTTGGAAACCTGAGGATGTGTGACTAGTCCCTGAGAAAGAAGATCTGGGATGGACAGGAGCACCCGCGGGTCAGAGATGGACATCCTTTTTAGCCAGGAAAACCATGGTCTTTTGAGCCAAAAGGGAGCTATGAGGAGGACTCTTGATTAATCTTCCCTGACCTTTCTCAGAACAGCTGGAATTAGCATCACTGGAGGGAAGGCATATCTTAGACTGAAGTCCCATCTGAAGAGGAAGGAGTCCACTGCATGGGGATACTCTCTGAGATTTACAGTGCAGAATCTCTGTACCTTTCAGTTGCCTGTTGGTGAACAAGTCTATTACTGGTTGACCCCATAAGTTCACTATTTGGGTAAACACTGATTGGTTAAAACCCATTCCCCTGTTTTAATTGATTGCAGCTCAAAAAATCCGCTTTGCGGTTTTCCCCTCCTTTTATGCCTAGAGCCGTCAGTGACTGAAGGTGGTGTTCTGCCACTTGAAATATACAACCAGTAATCTCTAATAGGGCTCTGAAATGGGTTCCCCTTTGGTGCTTGATATACGCCATTGTTGCTAAATTGTCCGAGAAGATTTGTACATGGCACACTACCAGTAAGGGTAAAAGGCCTAGCACTGAGTGTTGTACGGCCATCAGTTCTTTTAGGTTCGAGGAAGCTGGTTTCTCCCTTTCTGACAATTTCCCTTGAACCAGATGGTCCTGGAAATGAGCCCCCCAACCACTGGGGCTTGCATCTGTAGTAATAATCCTTGAGATGGAATTCTTCCAGGCTACGCCCTTTGACAGATTCTGCATGTCCTTCCACCAAAAGAGGGCCTGGATTATAGATGGTTCTAGCATCAATTCTGCCAATTGTCCCTTTAGAGCTACTTTGCTTGCCAGAATGTTCTATTGCAATTCTCTGAAATACATGAGGTCAGTGACCCTAGGAGAGACATGGCCCACCTGAGTGACATAACAGGAGACATAATAGATATTGAAACTTGGTTGAGGATATTTACAACCTTGTTCTGTGGCAGATGACATTCCTGGGTGTTGGAATCTAGAATGAGTCCCAAGAACAATTGAACCCTGCTTGGTTCCACAGTCTTGATTTTTTTAGATTCAGCAGCTAACCTAGGCTTTGCATGATGGTGCAGACTTTCTGCATCCAGAAAACGCACTGCTGATAAGATGCGTCCACAATCAGGAAATTGTCCAGGTATGGGACTAGTGGCTTGTCTTTTTCCCGTTAACGGGCCGTTATTTCCACTTCATGGAGTGACTTACAATCCGAAGGGGAGAGCTCTGTACTGAAAATGGCAAATCGTTCCCCCGATATATAGGACCACTCTGAAGAATTTTGAAATTCCGCATGCATAGGCACGTGATAATATCCATCCTTCAAATCTAGGACGGCCATATAACATCCTGGGAACAGAATTTTTACTGTTGACCTGATTTTCTCCATTTTGAAGGTTTCTGTTTTTATGTGAGCATTCAGGCCATTCAGATTTATTATAGTCCTGAAAGACCCGTCTGGTTTTCTTACTGGGAGGGGAAAAATATCCCCTCCCCTGTTCCTGTACCGGAACCTCCAGAAGGATTGATTTCCTTACTTGTAGGGATGGGCGAACCCCCCGATGTTCGGTGTTCGGGAGACTCGCCCGAACGTTTTGTAAAGTTCGCGTTCAGGTTGTGATATAACGCGAACTTGCGTCCCAACACCGAACTTGGACTTTACAGTTATGTGATAGGGCGGGGGGGCTGTAAAATAAAGAATACAGTTAATAATAAACATTGTCATTATACTTACAGGTCCCGCGACGCGTCCTGCAGATACTTTATCCCGCTGCTTCTCCTTCCGATCATCGCTGTGCCCTCCCAGTAACCAGCACTGATGATATGACCTTCCGTGACGTCATAGCATGTGACCAGTTACGTGTGTATTATCTCATTGGATACAGACTGGTCACATGGCTATGACGTCATACTAGGTCCTGTCAGTGCATCTCGCCAGTATGCGGTGCTCACCCGAGCATCTCCGTACTCAGTATACACGGCGAGTGCCGTGCACCGGCAAGATGCTCGGGCACATGCTTGGCTACCCGTCCAAGGATGTCGGCGCTCTTTACAGAGTAAGCCCACATGCAGGGACTGGCTGCCACAGCCGGTGAATAGTGACGTTGAGAATCAGGTGATCGGAGATCACCGTTGCTATAGTAACCTGCCTGTTAGGTTACTATTGCATCGGTGGCAGCGTTGACGTCACCGCTTAACAACCCGCAGCCTCTGCTCACTCACTGAGTGATTAGACTGCACAGGGAGCATAAGTGTTCTTCCTCCCATACAGTGCTATCTGATGTAGCACAGCTGCATGGGTTGAAAGGAGAAAGAAGATAATAATAATAATAATTTTATTCATTTATATAGCGCTATTAATTCCACAGCGCTTTACATACATTTGCAACACTGTCCCCATTGGGGCTCACAATCTAGAGTCCCTATCTGTATGTCTTTGGAGTGTGGGAGGAAACCGGAGTACCCGGAGGAAACCCACGCAAACACGGGGAGAACATACAAACTCCTTGCAGATGGTGTCCTTGGTGGGATTTGAACCCAGGACCCCAGCGCTGCAAGGCTGCAGTGCTAACCACTGAGCCACCGTGCCGCCCTGATAGAAGATAGAAGTCCAGGATCGTGGAGGGGTGAGAGGGAGTAATAAACATGGAGTCTCTAAGTGTGTCTGTGTATTTATTTCTAATAAAGTATTTTTTCTCTGTGTGATGTCTTTTTTTGAACCCTTTATTGTAGATTCTTAATGGCCGGATCAAACTTGCCTGACATTAAGAATCTCTGGCTTAATACTAGCTAGTAAAACAAAGCTCATATTAACCCCTTATAACCCAGCGTGCCACCAGTCACCAGGGCCACTGAAAGAGTTGGATAAAGCGCCAGAAGATGGCGCTTCTATGAAAGCGCCATTTTCTGGGGCGGCTGCGGACTACAAGTTTCAGCGGGGGGGGGCCCAGAAAGCTTGGGCCAACCTGCGCTGCGGATTCCTATCCCCAGCTGTTTAGTTGTACCTGGCTGTACACAAAAATGGGGCGAAGCCCATGTAATTTTTTTTTTAATTATTTCATGAAATTCATGAAATAATTAAAAAAAAAAAGGGCTTCCTTATATTTTTAGTTCCCAGCCAGGTACAAATAGGCAGCTGGGGGTAGGGGGCAGCCCGTACCTGCCTGCTGTATCTGGCTAGCATACGAAAATATGGTGAAGCCCACGTTATTTTTTTTGTTTGTTTTTTGGCAAAAAACGTTAAAAAAAAAAAAAATGCTTCCCTGGATTTCCCATTGCCAGTGAAGGTAACACCAAGCAGTTGGGGTTAGCAGCCAGCATCTGCTTGGATGACCCTTAGCTAGCAATACAAAAAATGCAGCGGGAGCCGACATTTTTTTTAAATTATTTATTTAAATAACTAAAAAAAAAAGGGCTTCCCTGTATTTTGATTGCCTGACATCACAGTACTGTAAAAATAAATCATTAAAAAAAATAACATAGTGCTCCACGGTATTTTTGATTCTCAGCGCAGATAAAGCAGACAGCTACGGGCTGCCACCCTCATCTGCCTGGCATTACCTTGGCTGGCAATCAAAATATGGCGAAGCCCATTAATTTTTTATTTAAAAGAAATAATGAAAATAATAAATGCGTGGGCTCCCGCCATATTTTGATCGCCAATCAGGTAAAGCCAGGCAGCCGGGGGCTGGGATTCTCCGCAGCCCGCAGCCGCCCTTGGAAATAGCGCATTCTTTCTTAGCGCCATTTCCAAGTCTTTTAGACCTTTACTGGCTAGTGACGCTGTGGAGTAGTTGTATGCATGTGATGGAGCATTGTCCTGCATGAAAATCATGTTTTTCTTGAACGATACCGACTTCTTCCTGCACCACTGCTTGAAAAAGTTGTTTTCCAGAAACTGGCAGTAGTTCTGGGAGTTGAGCTTCACTCCATCCTCAACCCGAAAAGGTCACACAAGTTCATCTTTATGATACCAGCCCATACCAGTACCCTACCTCCACCTTGCTGGTGTGGAGTCCATAAAACCTTTGAAAAATCAGTCTTAAGATATTTCTTGGCCCAGTCTTGACATTTTATCTTATGTTTCTTGTTCAAAGGTGGTTGTTTTTAAGCCTTCCTTACCTTGGCCATGTCCCTGAGTATGGCACACCTTTGTGCTTTTTGATACTCCAGTAACATTCCAGCTCTGAAGTATGGCCAAACTGGTGGCAAATGGCATCTTGGGAGCTTCACACTTGATTTTTCTCAATTCATGGGCAGTTATTTTGCTCCTTTTTTACCCAACACGTTTTTTGCACCCTGTTGGCTATTTGCCATGAAACGCTTGATTGTTCGGTGATCACGCTTCAAAAGTTTGGCAATTTCAAGACTGTTGCTTCCCTCTGCAAGACATCTCACAATTTTAGACATTTCAGAGCCCGTCAAATCTCGCTTCTGACCCATTTTGCCAAAGTAAAGGAAGTTGCCTAATAATTAAGCACAGTTTATATAGGGTGTTGATGTCATTACACCACACCCCTCCT
This sequence comes from Anomaloglossus baeobatrachus, assembly GCF_048569485.1. NCBI lineage: Eukaryota > Metazoa > Chordata > Amphibia > Anura > Aromobatidae > Anomaloglossus > Anomaloglossus baeobatrachus. Next base: position 215,732,594 of record NC_134355.1, on the reverse strand, counting down.
CATTACAGAGATGCACATCACCTGATTTACTTAATTGGTAGTTGGCTCTCAAGCCTATACAGCTTGGAGCAGGACAACATGTATTAAAATGATCATGTGATCAAAATACTCATTTGCCTAATAATTCTACACAGAGTGTATAAAACGCACTTTAATTCCCCAAAATTTGTGGTTAAAGTGGGGGGTGAGTCTTATAGTCCGATGGGTGCTGTGCTGTGGTGGTGAAGCGGGTGAAGGAGGGTGCGGTGGTGGTGGAGCGGATCATCAAAGGCAGGAGCCGGCTGTAGCAGCGCCTACCGTGACCACATAGGCCTGCTCATTATCTCTTTTCATATGCACTGCATCCCGACGCCCATCATCTCTCACCGCTGAAGCCAGCCCTGACAGGTGGGCAGGATGTTGGGCGGGGGATGCGCGCATAATTAACAGACGGCCCGTGTTATCATCCCTGGCTCATACAACCAGTGATCATGTGTGGCTATATTCACTGCCTCCCGCGCATCATCATAATGTAAACCCTGACTGTTTAAAATTTGCCGGTATCATGAAGGTTAATCCAAAACCAGGTGATACTAATCGACTCCTGTTACAAAAGGAATCTAAGCTTATAATGGATCTAAAAGCCCTCAGTCCCCTAGGCATGAATGACAAAAATGATTTGGCGTTATTTTTATAATATGTAAAAAAAAGTGACATATTTAGGTTATGAAAAGGTTTTTTGATTATTGATAATTTAATATCCTATCCTGAAGAAATGCTCCTAGTATTGTGTATTCACACAGATGTTTTTAATCACGTAATGATGCAAGACCCATGTCTCCCTTAATAGGAGTGGCTCATGCATCTTGCACTACAGGACCTGCCAAAGCACAAACGTGCAAAACGGCTTCCCGTCGTCCAACGTCTATAGCCCACCCTCACCTCCCCCTGCAATAAACCACCGCTTTCTGAGCAACAGTGAGTGCTGCCATTCTTTCTCCCATGTGGATTTGCATCCCGGACTTACTACTTAGATTGTGCACCTGTTGCTGAGCAGTGAAGGATCACAAAATTGGAAATCACTAGCAGGAATAGCAGTGCCCGGCTTTATCTTTATTTTTCAAAAATAATGTTTAGCAGACATCAGTCCTAGTGTTTAATCAGTCACATCCATACACATGTATTATCACATCTCATTAACTAGAGACCATAGAAGAAAAATGAGTGGAGTTTTAGGGCCATAATTTTTCACTGATTCTAAATAAGGTGAAATATCTCAGACACAAATTATTTTGTTCCCCAGTGGAGACTGCAAAGAATTGGCACAAATGTTATACAATGCAAGAACTATTGTAGTTTAAAAGTTTTCAGTATAGATTCTGTACAATTTCACAGTAGTGAACTAATGTAAAGTTTCATATGAAATAGACTCACCTTTGCTGCTACAATACTTAATCCCATGCCATTTTGTTTCTTTAAAGTCACAGTGATAATTTCAGGCTCTTTCCTCAGTGGCTAAAAGAATACAGGCAAAATAATAATCACCAAATGAAAGCAGAAAAGCAAAAATGATTAACGTTTGATACATTTTTTTAAAGAAACATTTTGCTTTCTAATAATGTGAACATGATATTCTAAAAAAATAATAATAGGTGGCACGATTACAAAAGCTGCCTATTTACATATAGTTACATGTGAACAGGTTTTAATAATAATTGCTCCTTGCAGGTGACATGAAGGAAACCCATTCAAGTGAGAGAATTAAAAACTAGAAGATACTTGAATGGAACCTGTCATGTTGTTTTTGATATTAAACCTCCCCCAATGTGTTTTACATGATGCAATGTGCATCACTAGCATGGTTTTCTAAAAACAAAATTCCATGTATTTATCTTTAAAAAAACCAACAAAAAAAACAAAACAGTTTATATGCTTAGGTAAAACAAGTACAGAACTTTTTCAGTCACAGTGACACTGAAAAGTATGTACAGTAAATGTACTCAATACTCCTTTTGCATGAATTACTGCATCAATGTGGCGTGGCGGCGATCAGCCTGTGGCACTGCTGAGGTGTTCTGGAAGCCCAGGTTGCTTTGATAGCAGCTTTCAGCTCATCTGCATTGTTGGGTCTGGTGTCTCATCTTCCTCTGGACAATATCCTATAGATTCTTTATGGGGTTAAGGTCAGGTGAGTTTGCTCGCTAATCAAGCACAGTAACGATGTGGTTATTAAATCAGGTATTGATACTTTTGGCAATGTGGACAGGTGCCAAGTCCTGCTGCAGAATGAAATTTCCATCTCCAAAAAAGCTGGTCGGCAGATAAAAGCATGAAGTGCTCTAAAATTTCCTGTTAGACAGCTGCACTGAGTTTTGTCTTGATAAAACACACTGGACCTACACCAGCAGATGACATGGCTCTCCAAACTATCACTGATTGTGGAAACTTCACACTAGACCTCACGCAGCCTGGATTGTGAGCCTTTCCACTCTTCCTCCAGACTCTGAGACATTGATTTCCACATGAAATTCAAAATTTACTTTCGTCTGAAAACACCACCTTAGACCACTGAGCAAAAGTCCAGTTCTCTTTCTCCTTGGCCCAGGTAAGATGCTTCTAATATTGTCTATTGGTCATGAGTTGCAACACTTGTAGCCCGTGTCCTGGATACGTCTGTGTGTGGTGGCTCTTGAAGACTGGCTCAAGCAGAAGTCCACTCTTGTGAATCTCTCCTACATATTTGAATGGCCTTTTCTTAACAATCCTATCAAGGCTGCAGTTATCCCGGTGGCTTATGCATGTTTCTACCACACTTTTTCCTTCCACTCAACCTACCATTAATATGTTTGGATACAGCACTCTGAACAGCCAGCTACTTTAGCAATAATCTTTTGTGGCTTACCCTCCTTGTGGAGTGTGTCAGTGACTGCCTTCTGGACATCTGTCAAGTCAACAGTCTTCCCCATGATTGTGTAGCCTACAGAACCAGACTAAGGGGTACTTTGCACGCTGCAACATCACAAGCCGATGCTGCGATGTCGAGCGCGATAGTCCCAGCCCCCGTCGCAGCAGAGATATCTTGTGATTGCGGCTGTAGCGAACATTATCGCTACGGCAGCTTCATACGCACTTACCTGCCCTGCGACGTCGCTTTGGCCGGCGACCCGCCTCCTTATTAAGGGGGCGTGTTGTGCGGCGTCATAGCGACGTCACACGGCAGGTGGCCAATAGAAGCGGAGGGGCGGAGATGAGCGGGATGTAAACATCCCGCCAACCTCCTTCCTTCCGCAGACCGGCGTTAGACGTGGTGACGCAGGTAGGAGATGTTCCTCGCTCCTGCGGCTTCTCACACAGCGATGTGTGCTGCCGCAGGAACGAGGAACAACTTCGTACCTGTCACTGCTGCCAAATTATGGAAATGTTGGACCCTACACCGATGATACGATAACGACGCTTTTGCGCTCATTAATCGTATCAAAAAGGATTTACACACTACGATATCGACTGCGACGCCGGATGTGCGTCACTTTCGATTTGACCCCACCGATATCGCACCTGCGATGTAGTGTGCAAAGCCCGCCTAAGGGACCATTTTAAAAGCTTAGGAAGTCTTTTGCAGGTGTTTTGTGATAATTATTCTAATTTTCTGAGATAATGACTTTTGGGTTTTCATTGGCTGTAAGCCAAAATCAACAACATTAACAGAAATAACACTTGAAAAGGGTCACACGGTTTGTAATGACTTGTTTCCCTTTTTATATTAAATTACTCAAATTAACTATTTGATGATATTCTAATTTCTTGAGATGCATTGTATATAAATAAAAATATACTGCTAAAAATATCATCTTGACCTGCAAATAAACTGCCATAGAGCTTCATCAGGAAAAAAAATATATAGCTCTAAGAATACAGCAATGCAAAAACTGTTCTTTTGTTTAACATTTTTCTGGTGTAAAGGCGTCAAAACATGAATAAAACTAAATAAATGTGGTATCGCTGTATTGTACTGACCCGAAGTATAAAACTGTCTTAACACTTTAATGGCATTGTGAGAATTGTTGTTTCTTATGGATTCAGCTTCACAAAAAGCAGAAGATAAAGCGATTAAAAAATATTATATGGCCCAAAGTGCTACCAATAAAACTGCAGCTCATCGCGCAAAAAACATGCCCTCACATGACTCTGTCGGCAAACAAAAAAAAAAAACTATAGCTATCAAAACTCAGTGATGCAAAAAACCTTTTATATATATTTTTTTTTTATAATTCTTTATTTAACTTTACATCAGTAAACAAAATATAAACCAGAGAGATACATTGCACAAAAAAGAATGCAAACCATTTTAGGTAAAACAAGATATAAACTGGACTGTGAAAAGCTTTTACAGAGCTACGACAGCCTCCAATTCCCCAGCGGTTGGAAGACGAAACAGCCCAACCGAAGGGGAGAGAGTAAGAAAGGAAAAATTGTAGAAAAGAAAGAGATTACGAGGGAACAAAGAAAGAACGAACGATAGGAAGAGCAAAGAACGAGGATAAGAAAACAAGAAAAAAAAAGGGTGGCAGGGGGCGGTGAGGGGAGGAAGGAGGGTGGGGGAAAGTGCCTTCCATCCACACACCTTCATCCACAAGGTATCTCTTTCCGTTTATCTCAGTGCCTCCTTATATTCGTCTGTCTGTTTGAAGTTGAGCCATTAGTATCAGGTGGCCCAGAACTTCCCATAAGTGTCATGGATCGAAGATGTCAGGTCCTTCATAAGCATAATTAACCCTCCCGATCCACAGTGACATGGTGGGACAGGTAACTTTCCTCCAGTTAAAAGGGACACACGAGCGGGCCGTCATAATTAGAAATCTCAAGAGCGAAAGTTTGTATGCAGAAGCCGACATTTTGGTGTGCTGCAGTAGGAATAATGCAGGCCCCATTTCTCCTGCATGTAGGGCCGGCGTTAGCAGCCGGCACACCCAGGCAAGTGTCGGGGCCCTGTACTGACAGGGGGGTCCACTCACGCTATCTAGGACACCTACAGTACGTTGCGCCATTCATTTCCCCTGTGGGCCTTCGTACTGCCTCCTATTTGTGTTCCACTGTGGAACGCAAGATGGGTGGGGGGGCACGTCTCTCCTCCCTCCTCGCCTACTTGATTATTGATTACTAGTCATTGTTCGTGACAATGCGCAACGCATGTTTGGACAGGACCACCTTATCTCGCCTCTTTGCAATGTTGCGAGTGGAGCGTATCGGAGCCATGCGTCCCAACCAGCTGCTGTCACAAAACCCCCGCACGTCGTTTCCACTTACGATAGCAGTGGGCGGGCCTTCAAAGAATGATCATCATCATCAGCGCACTGCACTTCCTCCTATAAGCTAAGCATTCCACAGGGGAACGCACGCCGGCACTGCCTCCTCTCTTACTATCAGGACCTTGTCACTGGCGATTGGCCGACTCACGCCAGTACTGAAGCAGGTCCGGACCGTCCGGGTCCATTGGAGTACAAGAAGCCCAGGTTAGAAGAGCTGCTGCTGGAAGCCAGAAATGCATTGCCACTGTTTGTTTTTTTGCATTAATATTGTACCTATGTGTGTTGGCCAGCTTTATTTTTTTTTAAATAAACCTGACATTTCATATGTATTGTCTTGAACAGTTTTTTTTTTCCTTGAAAATTTCTGTATATTATATATGTATAATAGAGTGAGGGGCAGATGGGTTGTGCAGCAGTATAGTGGGGTGAGGGTCCGGGTCATAGTAGGTACATCTGGTTGTACAGCAGTATAGTCGAGTGAGGGGGGTGGGTGAGGGTACAGTAGGTGAGGGTAGAGCTGATCCTGCAGCGGTTTAGTGGTGTTAGGGGGATGGGTGAGGATACAGTAGGTGAGGGTAGAGCTGGTCCTGCAGCAGTATAGTGGGGTGAGGGGGATGGGTGAGGATACAGTAGGTGAGGGTAGAGCTGGTCCTGCAGCGGTTTAGTGGGGTGAGGGGTATGGGTGAATATACAGTAGGTGAGGGCAGAGCTGGTCATGCAGCGGTATAGTGGAGTGAGGGGTATGGGTGAGGGTACAGTAGGTGAGGGTAGAGCTGGTCCTGCAGCGGTATAGTGGGGTGAGAGGGATAGGTGAGGCTACAGTATGTGAAGGTAGAGCTGGTCCTGCAGTGGTATAGTGGGGTGAGGGGGGTTGGGTGAGGATACAGTAGGTGAGGGTAGAGCTGGTCTTGCAGCGGTATAGTGGGGTGAGGGAGATGGGTGAGGATATGTAGGTGAGGGCACAGCTGGGCATACAGCAGTATAGTGGGGTGAAGGGGTTGTGTGAGGATACAATAGGTGAGGACAGAGCTGGTCGTTCAGCGGTATAGTGGGGTGAGGGGGATTGATGAGGGTACAGTAGGTTAGAGCAGAGCTGGGCATGCAGCGGTATAGTGGGGTGAGGGGGATGGGTGAGGGTACGGTAGGTGAGGGTAGAGCTGGTCTTGCAGCAGTATAGTGGGATGAGGATACAGTAGGTGAGGACAGAGCTGGGCATGCAGCAGTATAGTGGGGTGAAGGGGTTGTGTGAGGATACAGTAGGTGAGGACAGAGCTGGTCGTGCAGCGGTATAGTGGGGTGAGGATACAGTAGGTTAAAGCAGAGCTGGGCATGCAACGGTATAGTGGGGTAAGGGGGATGGGTGAGGATACAGTAGGTGAGGGTAAAGCTGGTCTTGCATCAGTATAGTGGGGTGAAGGGTGAGAATACAGTAGGTGAGGGCAGAGCTGGGCATGCAGCAGGATAGTGGGGTGAAGGGGTTGTTTGAGGATACAGTAGGTGAGGATAGAGTTGGTCCTGCAGCGGTATAGTGGGGTGAGGGGGATAGGTGAGGATACAGTAGGTGAGGGTAGAGCTGGGCATGCAGCAGTATAGTGGGGTGAAGGGGTTGTGTGAGGATACAGTAGGTGAGGACAGATCTGGTTGTGCAGCAATATAGTGGGGTGAGGATACAGTAGGTTAGAGCAGAGCTGGGCATGCAGCGGTATAGTGAGGCGAGGGGGTTGTGTGAGGATACAGTAGGTGAGGACAGAGCTGATCATGTAGCGGTATAGTGGGGTGAGGGTACAGTAGGTGAGGGAAGAGCTGGGCATGCAGCAGTATAGTGGGGTGAGGGGGATGGGTGAGGGTACAGTAGGTGAGGACAGAGCTGGTCATACAGCGGTATAGTGGAGTGAGGGGGATGGGTGAGGGAACAGTAGGTAAGGGCAGAGCTTGTCGTGCACCGGTATAATGGGGTGGAGGGGGATGGGTGAGGATACAGTAGGTGAGGGTGAAGATGGTCGGGTGGCAGTATAGTGTGCTGAGGGTCACTGCAGGTTGTAGGCTTGTCGGAAGAGGTGGGTCTTCAGGTTCTTTTTGAAGGTTTCCACGGTAGGCAAGTCTGATATGTTGGGATAGAGAGATCCAAAGTATGAGGGAGGCTTGAGAGAAATCTTGCATGCGATTGTGAAAAGGAGGGAGAAGAGCAGGAGGTCTTGTGGGGACCAGAGGTTACATGCAAATAGGTACTGGGAGACTAGGTCACAGATGTATGAAGGGTCCTCGTATTTATTTATGTATATAAAAATGGATCTAGCTCTTCAAGGTATGTGTGCTGCCAGACTGGTACCAGTGTTTCCGTCCCAGTGACAACTGGAGCAAATCACCACTAGTCTTTTACCGTGTTTCCCCGAAAGTAAGGCCCTGTCTTACATTAATTTTACCCCCAAAAGTCCCACCCTGCCTTACTTTCGGGGGAGGCCTTACATTGGAAAAAAAAAATAACAATTTCCCCCTCCCCCCTCCCCCCTGCAGCCTCCCCATTGTTTGAGAGTCCGGCATCCACCCCATCCTCCCCCCTGCAGCCTCCCCATTGTTTGAGAGTCCGGCATGCACCCCATCCTCCCCCCTGCAGCCTCCCCATACAGTGGTTCTGCCCCCCACTCTGCCACCACACACACTGACACATACGGTACCGGTACAGACCCACACGGCACCCACACACATATCGTACCGGTACCGTACACACACACACACACACACACACACACACTCTGACACATACAGCCCCCATACACATACCGTACACACACAGAGAGAGAGTTTCGGAACTTACCGTTACTTTCCTTCTGCCAGGGACGCCGGGGACGCTGGACCAATGGGAGCGAGCCTGCAGGCGGTGACATCGCGGCTGATTCGGCCAATCAGCTGCGAGCCGGCTGACTGGCCAATCACAGCTCGAGCTGATGGCCAGCAGGGAGCCTGTGACGAACAGGCTGATCGGCCAATCAGCATCAAGCAGGAAGAGCGTTGACCCGGGACGCGCCGCAGGCCGGCGAGATTGCGGGGGCCATTCACCGGAGGAGGTATACATTACGCCGCGACCACCACCCATAGGCGGCCTTACATTCCCCGGGCACCCCCGCTACCCTGCCTTACAATCGGGGGGTGCCCTACATTGGCGGACCCCCCCGAAACCCCCACCCTGCCTTACTTTCGGGGGGGTCCTACTTTCGGGGAAACACGGTATGTCATGTTGTACAAGCAACAATCACAGCTGATGTTTGTTATACACAGCAGCTGAAATGCATCTAAAAATCCAATCATGAATGAAGGAATATTTGCATGTTCAACATGGAATAAAGGGTGTGGGTCTCAGTTTTTGAAAATGGTACACTTCTAAGGACAGTTTCCACTGGTAAATTACATTTATCAATGTCTGCTGGGCTCTAATACTTTAGGTACTGATACTCTAGATCACCTGATTTTGCCATCTGCTAACTCACAGCACCTACATGTCCCCTACTCCAAGACCAACACAGTTTTGAAACACCACGATCAGGATTTGTTGCCCAGAACCCACTGGTGGACTAGTAAGTGACCAATTATTACTATTACTACATATTACTGCAATCTTTGTTCTCAACCCCTACTGCTTATACAGTGGAACCTTGGTTAACAAGAACAATCTGTTCTGGCAGTGTGCTTGTTAACCAAGTTACTCTGTTCAGCAAAGCAAGATTTCCCATACAAAATCATTGCAATGCAGACAATTCTTTCCACAACTTGTTAAATGTCCCATCCTGGTACCCTATTGTGCCATTCCACGCACACACACGCACGCGCACACACACACACACACACACACACACACACGTTATGCTCATCTTATTTTCCGTTCCATCGCCGGCCTCATGGTTCTTGTAGTTCGCCGCTACAGGATGTGTATCGGGTAACCATCGTGACCGATGGTTCCTCCACTGTCAGCTGTGACTCAAAGGCAGCGCGCTGGCCAATCAGGCGAGAGGCTCCTGCCTTTGATGTCAGCACTCTGGCAGCGGAAGTCCCGGCATCGGTCAAAATGGTTACCCGATATATATCCTGTAGCAGCGAACTACAAGAACCATGAGGCCGGCAATGGAACAGAAGGTAAAATGAGCATAATATGTGTGTGTGCGTGCGTGTTTGTGTGTGCTTGTGTGTGTGTTTGTGTGGACTGCAAGAGCGGGTTAGAGCGCGGTGGATGTACGGAACCGGAAGTGTGTGCGGTATTTGCTCATACAGCAAAGCTTGCTCGTGAACGGAGTTACAAATTTACAGCAAGCGTTGCTCGTTAGGCAAAATACTCGCATACTGGGTTACTCGTTAAGCAAGGTTCCACTGTCCTCCTGTTTACACGGGAGATGTGCAGTCAGTCCCCACGTCCTTTTATAGTTGTATCACAGCAACAATCATCCAAGAGGCCTTTAATATGGTGCAGTTATCAGGCAGAAAAGAGGCCAGGTTACTGCTCATTACTTATATATGCTGTATAAATCATGTTGACATCAACAGAAATGGTCTTGCTTTCACAGCTTTTTTAGGACAAAATGGCTAGTAGGGATCAAGGCCAAGAACTTTCAGGAGATCAGGCACCTCCATTCAAGAAGCACAAGTCTGAAAGTCAGAAAAGAAAAGATAAGCAGTTATTGGAAGAGAAAGTGAAGAAACTTACTACCACTGATTGTGTGGATTTCCTAAAGAAGCAAACGGACAGTGGAGAGTCTACCAGTTGCAATACATCAAATATTCAAACAGATACGAGTGTCTCTGTGGAAGCATTTTCTAGCACGGACGAAGTTAATCAAGAAATTGAAGATTCTTCACATCAGCAACTTGTTCTTCGTCTTTCTGAACCTCATGCAGAGCTAACTGATGATCCTGCTGAACGGCCTGTATAATTTCTGATGCGCTGAGATGCCAGGCAATTAAAAGGGGTCCCAAACAAGTGAGATTGAATAATTTCCTGCTCACTGACTTTTCTGATGGTTCAAAGAGACGCTTCGCCAGTACTCATTACCACAGGTTGATGGGTACTGTAATAAAGGTTTTACAATACTGGCTTGTTTACTACGCAGTTGGAGATTGCACATATTGTTTCTGTTGCCGGTTGTTTGACAATGAAGCAAAATCCATGTTATCAAGTCCTGGTGGTTTTGGAGACTGGAAACATGTCAGTGGTAAGGGATCTTTACACTTCTATTAAGTATCCAGCCCTCATTTTTCTAATTATGCAAAATGGAAAGAGCTCGAAGGAAGATTAACAATAGAAAGAGCCATTGACAAAGATTTGTGTAGGCAAATCCATTTGGAAGAACAACGTTTAAGTTTTGTTGCGAATACTGAAGGTGATTCGTTCAGAGGATCATCCGATACTGTATTCACAGAACACAATGGGATTTTTCTCCAGTTACTCGAACTGACCTCTGAATTTGATTTGGTTATTAAGGAACACTTGCAGCGTGCTAAAGGCGGCACAAATGTGCATTATTTGAGCAAGGAAATGCAAAACAACTTTTTAAAGTTGATTGAAGATGCAGTAATTTACATAATAATGGATCAAGTAAAGCGAGCAAAATTTTTCAGCATAATCTTATACTGCACACCAGACATCTCTAAGCAAGAACAGTTGTCCCTTGTGCTGCGATATGTGCACATTGATGAAATTAGCAAAACAGTGGAGGTCAAAGAAAGTTTCTTGGAATTTCTGCATGTCACAGACACAACTGGAAGAGGCCTAGCAACAGTTGTGTTAGAAAAGATTGACGGAACAGCATCAGTTGTGTGTCTCGGTTATTCGTGGCCAGTGCTATGATAATGGAGCTAATATGAGGGGACAAAACAAAGGAGTGCAGGCCATTGTTTTGGAGAAAAACCCTCTTGCATTTTTTGTTCTATGTTCTCCACAAAATTGTAATCTTGTAGTGTGATACATGCTGCAGAAAGTTCCTGCCACTCAAAACAGTTTTACGACCTTCTGAGTCGCATTTATTCATTCTTTTCTGGAGCAACTAAGAGGTGGGAAGTGGCCTCTGAGCATTTGTCCCAATTAACAGAAAAGGCTCTGTGGAGACACGGGGCTCAGTGGGTGCTCTCATCCACTAAAACCCGCCGCCTGTAGAAAGACAGCGTGGCTCAGGGCTCATCCCAACTGAATGCCAGCCTCCATAACCGTGGGAGTAACACTACTCAGACAACACAGGGTGAGGGAACCACAATAATTAGACTTTATTAGATCCCCAAACAATTAACGGCACATAACACATAACCAGCAAAACACAAATGTAACAGGCAACAGAGTCTCACCCTTCCGCTGGCTCACCAGGGATTTAGAATGTCCATGCCTCAGAGGTTCCAGGGCTATTTACGCCAATCCAGCAGCACCCCGCTTTTGGCGGGCACCCACAGAGAAAGGAATAATGCCAGATTTAGGAAGCTGGCTGAGTTCTGCAAAGGCTGTAACGGGTGACTGAACTGTCCCAACCTGAGTGTTCTCCTTAGGTAGTCCTGGTATGATGTTACAATCCTGGCAGCCGGAGTCGGAATCCCTAGGCTGTGGATATGGTCTCGAACCGGAACCGGAGTCCCTAGATTGAAGCCATAAGATATCCTGATCCTCTAGTCAGCCCCTAAGAGCTTAGACTGGATCCATCAGCATCAATCAACAACCTGGTGGCTTAAAGAAGTCCTTTTTATAGCCACAGCCTTCCACTTGGATACACTGCGTCCTCATCGATCGGTTGGACAAGATCGTCTCTCCCATTAGATGAATCTCAAGCTGCATGGACAATGTTCATCCAAATGATGTCTACAGAAAGACTCAGGGTATACATGTAGTCTGGAAGTCACCGACTAGACAATGGCTTCTAAGGTAATTACATTAGCAATACACAACTACAATACAACGGTTACTGGAAGGGTCTGGAGAAACAATAGCTAAGCAAACATGAGGTAATACACAATAGAACAATACGTCTGGCTGAATGTTAAGAAACTTTAACCTATGAGAGTCCATGTTGTCACAGGCTCTATCTCAGACACGATGGTGTGCTCGGCTTGAATCTGTGAAAGCAGTTTTGTTTCAGTTTCCTCAGCTTGCTGAAGCTTTAGAAGTTTTTGTACATGGCAATAAATATTCCAAAGACACATACAGCGAAGTAAAGAATCTATTGGATTCACTATACACGTACCCTTTTGTTGTATCATTATGTGTTCGGTATGACATTTTGCTGCAGGTTAACCGAATCAGCCTTGCTGTACAGACTAAAGGCCACTTTACACGCTGCAATATCGTGACCGATATCGCTAGAGTGGGTACCCGCCCCCATCGGTTGTGCGACATGGGCAAATCGCTGCCCGTGGTGCACAACATCGCCCAGACCAGTCACACTACTTACCTGCCCTGCGAGGTCGCTGTGACCGGCGAAGCACCTCCTTTCTAAGGGGGCAGTTCGTTTAGCGTCACAGCGATGTCACAGCTGCGTCACTGAACCGCCGCCCAATAGGAGCGTAGGGGCGGAGATGAGCGGGATGAACATTCCGCCCATCTCCTTCCTTCCGTATTGCGGGCGGGAGGCAGGTAAGGACCGCTTCCTCGTTCCTGCGGTCTCATACGTACCGATGATATTTGAGAATGGACCCCCATGTCACCGATGAGCAATTTTGCACATTTTTGCAACGATGCAAAATCGCTCAAAGGTGTCACACACAACAGCATCGCTAAAGCGACCGGATGTGCGTCACAAATTCTGTGACCCCAACGAGTTCGCTTGAGCGATGTCGCAACGTGTAAAGCGGCCTTAAGACTATGAACCTTTCCAACGTAATTCCACTGGTTGAGTCCACAACTACTGCCTTCACAGATTATTTGACACTGGGGTCCAAACAAGCAAAAAGTAAAGCTGCAGATATATGCAAGAAGCTTGATATACCCACCGAGTACCCAGCAAAGAGAATTCGGAAAAAAAACTCGGCAATGCAAAGATAAGATTGCCAAGAGCCAGCATGACAGCAAGCAAGTGGAACATTATATTTAAGTCCAAGAGCAGAGTTTGAATAAACATTCTTCAAGCCTTTACTTCAAACTGTGCTTGAGGAAATCGAAACAAGATTCATTTTCTTAAAACAATTCACTGACAAGTTTGGATTTCTTAATTACCTCAAGAAAGCAGCAACTGACTTGCCGACATTACAACAACAGCGTTACAACTTTGCTGATCCTGGAGAGATTCTGTTGGAGTGGAGGAACTGAAGACACTTGGTAGGATGCTGCCTGATCATCTCAATAACACAGGAAGTATTGAAATTTTTGTTTTCTAACTCACTTAAACTGGCATTCCCAAATCTGGAGTTGGCAATGAAGCTACTGCCAACAGTGCCCGTTTCAGTTGCGTCAGCTGAAAGAAGCTTCGGCAAACTGAAGCTTATCAAAAACTTCCTTAGATCCCAGATGTCTCAAGACAGTTTAAATGCATTGGCCATTCTCTCAATTCGGTCACAAGAAGCAGAATGTGTTTATTTTAATCAAGTTATACATTATTTTGCTGCTGAAAAAAACAGGAGAAACGTTTTTTAGCCATTTTCAAATCAAATCTACGGTTTGTCGCGACATTGCACTAATATTTTTATTATCTTATTTTTATGGCTCTTAGGCTGAATTTTTGCACATTGCATTTATTGGGGTCAATCATCAGTATTACAAACCCATCCAGGAGGGAATTCAAAACCGACATTCTGATGTGATGCTGCAACCCATTTTGTATTTCCTTCAGTTTTTTGCACTTTTACAAATGTTCTACATTCATGCTTTCCAAAGTTTAGTAAAAAAATGTTCATATTCAAAGTGTGTAGTTTTTTCTTTGCAGAGAGTTACATAGTTACATAGTTACTAAGGTTGAAAAAAGACCTAGGTCCATCTAGTTCAACCTTCCTCCACCAGTTCTACACCTGGTCACCAAGTCATTTATAACCAACAATGTTTTTTGTACTGAGGAAATCATCCAGCCCTTTCTTAAAAGCTGTTATAGTATCTGCCATTACTACCTCTTGTGGTAGGGCATTCCACAGTCTGACTGCTCTAACTGTAAAGAACCCTTTCCTATTTAGCTGTCGGATTTGCTTTTCTTCCACTCGCAGTGCCCTGCGCACTCCCCTGGTCCTTAGTATTGTCTTTAGAAGAAATAAGTCATGTGTCAGTCCTTTATATTGACCACACATGTATTTATACATATAAATGAGATCTCCTCTGAGACGTCTTTTTTCTAAGCTAAACATATCTAACTTTTTCAACCTCTCATCATATGGGAGGCCTTCCATCCCTTGTAGTAGTCTAGTTGCCTTCCTTTGAACTGACTAACTTCTGAATGTCCTTTTTAAAATGTGGAGCCCAAAACTGGATCCCATATTCCAGATGTGGCCTTACAAGTGATTTATAGAGGGGTAACAATACGTTGGAATCACGGGATCTAATCTCTCTTTTTATACACCCTAAAATCTTGTTTGCTTTTGCAGCTGCTGCTTGATATTGAGTGCTGCTGCTCAGCTTATTTGTAATGAGAATACCCAAGTCCTTCTCCTGATCTGTAGTCCCAAATTTACTTCCATTTAATGTATACGCAGTTATAGGATTACTATGTCCTAGGTGCATTACTTTACATTTATCAACATTAAATCTCATTTGCCATGTATCTGCCCATTCTGACATCTTATCCAGATCTTTTTGTAATATTGTACTATCAAGGTCAGTTTTTAATATCCTACATAGTTTGTTGTCATCAGCAAAGACTGACACTTTACTATCAATCCCATCCACAAGGTCATTAATAAAGAGATTAAAAAGAATTGGTCCTAGCACAGATCCCTGCGGCACCCCACTGCTGACTATAGCCCATTTAGAGAATATACCATTTATGACTACTTTTTGTTTCCTATCTTTTAGCCAATTCCTTACCCAGTTGCATATAGTTTCCCCTAGTCCTTGCTTCTGGAGCTTTAGTATAAGGCTATTATGTGGTACAGTATCAAATGCCTTTGCAAAGTCCAAATAAATCACATCAGCTGCATTACCAATATCCAGATTTGCACTTACCCCCTCATAGAACCCCAACAGGTTGGTTAGACACGACTTATCTTTCATGAATCCATGCTGTTTTTCAGTTATTATATTATTTTCTGCAACATATTTTTGCATGTCATCCCTTAAAATGCCCTCAAAAACTTTGCATACCACTGATGTCAGGCTTACTGGACGGTAGTTGCCTGGATCTACCCTCTTACCTTTCTTAAATATCAGTACCACATCAGCAATCCTCCAATCCTGAGGTACCAACCCTGTTACAAGAGAGTCTAAAAAGATGAGATACAGCGGTCTATCAATTACGGAGCTCAATTCCCTCAGTATTTGTGGATGAATGCCATCTGGCCCTGGGGATTCGTCAATGTTTAATTTACTTAGACGTAGGCGTACTTCTTCTTGTGTTAAATTAATTATATCTGGTGGGGAACTTTGATTTTTCACTTGTTGAATGATCCCTGGTACAGTCAGTTCCTTGGTGAACACAGATGAGAAATGCCTATTTAATATCTCAGTCTTTTGTTTATCCTCTATAACCAACTTATTATATTTTAAGGGCCAATACTATCCTTTGTTTTCCTTTTGGCATTAATGTATTTATAAAAGATTTTGGGATTTATTTTAATGTCATTGGCGATATTTGTTTCAGTAGCTAGTTTTGCTTGTTTGATTTCTTTTTTGCATTTCCTATTGATATCTTTATACTCCTGAAATGCTATTTCTGTATTCTCAGCCTTCAAGATTTTAAACGCCCTTTGTTTTTGTTTTATTATACTTTGTACAGTCTTATTTATCCATAGTGGTTTCTTTTTATTCCGGGACATTTTATTACCAGAGGGTATGCGTTTTTTACAGGACTCTAGCAGTATATCCTTAAACTTTCCCCATTTATGTTCCGTATCCCCAGTTACCATGACTTTGCCCCAATCTACACATTTAAGCTCTTCCCTTAATTTATTTAAATCAGCTTTCCTAAAATTCCAGGTTTTAGCATTTCCCCTTTGAAATGTTCTATTGAATATTACGTTGAAGCTTACCATATTATTATCGCTGGTGGCCAAGTGCTCCCGAACCTGTAGATCTGAAATGGTATCCGGTCTATTTGACAGGACCAGATCTAGCAAATTATCTCCCTTAGTTCAGCTAAGAATAAAATTGTAACTGGGAACTAAGGGAGGGGGAAGGTCACAAGTATTGGCACATAAGCGGTTGTCTTACATAAATCCCCTCTGATACTGTAGAATTTATTGTATATATCACTCACGTAATGTAAGAAGTAAAATTGTTTTCATTGTACTATACCTATATTTCTCTGTCATATCTGTGCATCATGAAACAAGGTATGTATTAAAGGGGCCCACTGAGACTTTTTCGGGGCCCACAAAAACCTGGAGCCGGCCCTGCCTGCATGCCCTGTTATTTTGCGGATAATCTGACTCACTCCAGTTCAAAAGGGCAGCAATACACTACACTCCCAAAAGATGTGTAGGAAAGTACCCTCTACCACGTTACACCGCCAACATATTGGGTCCTCTGAAGGAAACATTGTGTGTAAACGAGAGGGGACTCTGTACCAGCGTGAGAGAAGTTTGTAATTCCCCTCTTGTAATCTCGAGCTAAAGGGCATCTTATTGGCTAGATATGTTGGCTCGCTTTTCCAGGTTATGTCTAAAGGCCCAGTCACACACAACGACTTACCAGCGATCCCGAAAACGATGTGACCTGATAAGGATCGCTGGTAAGTCGCTTTGAGGTCGCTGGTGAGATGTCAAACAGTCAGACCTTACCAACGATGCAGGAACAATACAGGTCGCAGTAGCGACCTGTATAACGATCTCAGCAGTCACTGTGACCCTGTCACACAGTGTCAAACACAGCGATGTGTCCTGCTCAGCAGGACATCACCTTTGAAGAAAATGGCCTGGACCATTCTGCAACAACTAGTGATCTCACAGCAGGGGCCTGATCGCTGGTAGATGTCACACATAACGAGATCGCTAAAGGGATCGCTACTGCATCACCAAAACGGTGACTCAGCAGCGATCTCGCTAGCGATCTCGTTATGTGTGACCGTACCTTTAGTCTCTTTTCCATTCCAGAATGTAGGGGGGAGGTGGCTGATCGGGGGGCAAGACCAACAGGGAGTGGGACATTGAGAGAGTATATTGGATAGGTCCTGATGCTAAGCAAGGGGAATTCAACAGCAGTCTTATCCATCAACAACTGTGTCCTAGCTGGAAGTGTGTTCAAGAAATGCTTCAGTTGGGAACTTCTCCAGTTCCCCAGTGGCACTGGATCTGAAGCAGCGATCAGCTCGTCAAGTGACGGCCAGTCCAAGTCCCTACTCCACCCCGCTACTCTGTCAAAACCTGCCCTACTCCATGCTCTAAAAATGGGATCCAAAGAGCCAGAACTAAAGCCGGGGTGACTGAGAATTGGTACAAGATTCGAGAGGGGGGAATTGCCACCCTGCCCACTAACGGATCCAAGAAAATTTTTAGTGTGGGCCCAATTGTAGGATGCGCTTTCAATGGAATGGGGGCAGCAGAAGTGGCCCAGCGGAGGGTGCATAATGACAAGTCTGAAAAGCTCTGTTCTATCTGGATCCATGCCTTATGTTATGTTTGTTTTTAGCCCAGTCAACAATCTGCGCCAGGTGGGAAGCCACGTGGTACAGCTTGAGATTTGGGAGGCCAATGTCCTCTTCAGCTTTGGATCTACATAGGACAGCCTGTTTAACCCTAGCTCCCTTGCTGGCCCAGATAAAGGTCATTTGAATTGCATTTATTGTTTTGAAGAAAGCTGAAGGGACTGCGATAGCCAGGGCCTGTAGCAAATATAATATTCTTGGAAGGTTATTCATTTTGAAGATTTGGCACTTCCCAAACCAGGTAAAGTTAGATCTGGGCTACCTCTCACAGTCTGTTCTTATAGTTTTAAGAAGTCCGGGGAAATTGCACTGGTATAACATCGGAAGGGATGCAGTAATCGTTATTCCTAGATAGCTTAACATTTGCGCTGCCCATTTAAAAGTAAAAGCTCCCTTAAGGTGACTCACAAGCGGGGGAGGAAGACCAACATCCAGAGCCTCCGATTTGGAAAAATAAATGTTGAAGTTAGAGAGGTGAGAGTAGCTATGGAGTTACGCCATTAGATTAGGGAGCGAAATTCTAGGGTTGGTGATAAAGAAAAGGAGGTCATCTGCGTAAGCGGCAATTGTGTATGTAGAGGGGAGAATTTTTATCCCGTTAATATTCGCATTAGCCCGAACGTGTCTAAGAAAGGGCTCGATGGTTAGTACAAAACAAAAAGTCAGATAGGATACCGTTCACTCGCACTCTGGCTGACGGGGAGGAATACAAGGACAACACCCAGTCCAACATTTTATTTCCCAATCCAATATGTACAATTCAATATGAACCAATATGTACTAAAATTTCTTCCATAAAGGTCCAATTTACTCTATCGAATGCCTTCTTGGCGTCAGTTGAAAGGATAATTAACAGGGTGTGGGCAAGTTTGGCTCTATGGATTAGGTTTATCACCTTGTTGGTGTTGTCCCATGCCTCCCTCCCCATCAAACGCTCCTGAATTTTTTTTATAGTATGGCAGAGAAAATCCATCTGGACCCAGCGCCTTCCCCAATTGGGATGAGGAGATAGAAGATGCTAACTCTTGTTCCGTAATTGGCGTTTCTAGATTCTCTATATCCGCTGTTTGCAGAGATGGGAGCCAAGAAGTTTTAATGTAGCCCTGAATCAGCGTACAGAAGTGAGGGGCAGATGCGAGGGGGTTTGATCCATCTATTGTATAATGAAGCATAATAGTTCTCTGAGGACAAGTGAACTTTCGAGTTCTGTGAGCCGGAGGTAAGCTACTATACATATGTGCACTTATTCCCATATTCGTAAAAGTGACGTCCGGCTCTAGCCAAAGCCCTTTTGCTTTCTGGTTTAAGAGAGCCCTAAGCTCCTCCCTTGTCTTAAGGACTGCATCCCTCAGCTCGATCACTGGTGTTCACTTGTGTCTAGTTTCCAAATCTTGCAATTGAGATAGTAAGGACGCTATTTCTGATTCAGTCTCTCGCTTCCATCTTGCACCGTGCTTTATGAGCAGACCCCTGATGACACACTTATGTGCCTCCCACACCACTATCGGTGACGAGTTTGATTGAATATTTAAGTTAAAGTACTCAGTCAGGGCCTATGAGATCTCATCCTGTGTCACTGTGTCATCTAGCAGGGCAGAGTTAAGTTTTCGGTGCCACTGTCTAGGTAGTGGGGAGGAAAAAAGAATGGAGATCTTTACCAGTGCGTGGTCAGAAAAAGTAATAGTGTTGATCCCTGCAGTCTGTATTTTGTCGAGGTCTGCATGCCCAATGAAAAAATAGTGTAACCTTGAGTAACAGTCATGTACCGTAGAGTAGAATAAAAATCATTGTCATTGGGGTGTAGAATACGCCAAATATCCAGCGTTGATATTCGTGTAAGATCATTTTATCTTTTCATAGAGCCGCACTTGACAGGGCTGAATAGCCAGTTGAGGTGTCCATTAGTGGTTTGAGGGCCATATTCAAGTCTTCCCCCAGCACCAAAGTCCCCACTGAAAATTCATCCACACATTCCAAGAAGTGTGTAATGCTGAAATCTAGCAGATATAGCAAGGGAAAGGTGTAGGGCTGTGCAGCAACTTTCCCCTTAACCAGTAGCATTCGGCCTTGGTCATCATGACAGGAGTCAGTATATTCCCAAGGGATCTCTCTCGAAATCAAAATACTAGTACAACATGAATTCGTATTGGGTGATAGACTATGGTAGGCATGCGGGAAAATTGGTTTAGGTAGTTTAAATGGCTTGTTCACAAATATGTGAGTCTCCTGAAGGAATGCCACTTGTATGTGACTAGTTTTAAAATATTAAAACTTGATGGATCTCTTACCAGTGCTATGGAGGCCCTTGACATTCAAGGGTCCAAACGGAAACTTGTTCTGCACCTGTTGAGCCATGTTGTCAGGAGGGGAGGAAAGGCCCAATACCCACCACCCCACCTAGAGGGAGGAAAAAAAGAATAAAAAAAAGGTGAGGGGAGCAGAAAGAGTAGACTAGAGTCAAATAATGGAGAAGGGAGCAAGGAGTTAGTCGAGATAAAGTGAAGATAGAAAACTTCAAAAGGAAAGTTACAGACCTATTATCAAAGAGATCTAGAGAAAAAAGGGAAACAAGCAAGAAAAGAGTATGAAAGAAACAAACATAGTTTGGACCCAGCCGGACTAGCAGACACCACCTAAAAGGCACAGACTGGGTTCACTGGGGTCGAGGATAACAATAAGGTGGAGTCTTGTAGGACCCAGGACTCTATGCACCTTTCCATGCTAGCTATGTGGCTTAGCAGGGCCAGATCGCTAGGATGAGTTGGGACCATTGACCGCTGATCCAACAATAAGTAAGATTTAATGCCCAAGAACAATGTCTCACAGTGTCCATCAGACCCACAATTAAGACTGGAAGGAAAAATGCTTATGGGTCTAGCTATACTTCCTGTAGTGTATCATCATAAGGCAATGAGAAGTCTCCATCTGGGTTACGGCGGGAAGGAGACAGCTTAATATTTTTCTTGTTTCTCTGCGGGGGTTGGAAGAGGCCCTCAACTGCGAGCCAGTCCGGTACCGAAAATGATGGAATGCCCAGAAATGCAAAAAGACCCTACAGATCCTGCCGGGACTTGAGGAAAAATCCCTGGCGATTCCTGCGGACCACAAGGTGGAAAGAGTGGCCCCATCGGTAGGAGGCCCCAGCCTCTTTGATTTTGAGAAGTAGGGGATGTAGCTGTCTCTGCATATATAGCGTACGACTTGATACGTTGGGAAACAGTCTTATCTCAGCCCCCTCAATAGACACTGCTCCGCGCGACCATGCCTGACGTAAAATGTCATCTTTATTAGTAAAATAATGTATCCTGCATAAGACATCACGTGCTGTTGTGGTATCTGAGAAGCCGGACTGTGCCACGCTATGGACTCTATCCACAATGTATGTGAAGTCTGGGGGTTTCTGCGTGCAGGTATTGAAAATGGACCTCACAAATTGCAGTATTTCTTCAGCATGGATCTGCTCTGGGATGCCTTTAAGGGGAATATTGTTCCGTCTCCCCCTATTCTCCTGATCATCCACTAGGAGTGCCAGGGCTTGTGTATGAGACTGCGCCGTGGATAATTTAGTTTCCAGTGCAGCCACCCTGTCTGTAATGGCAGACAAAGCCTCTCTTATAGCAGAGACCCTCTCAGCCAGAGAGTCCAAATCCCCTTTAATAACTGTCAGGACCCTTTCCTGAGAGGCTTCAAATCTTTGGGTCCGTCTGTCCAGGTCGTTTTCGATGGCAGGGCCTGAATCAATGTCCTGATGCTCTGTAGTTTTGATAGAGACTCAGGCAGCTGAAGGATTAAGGAAGACTGTGACAAGTCAGGCCAGTCCTCATGTAATGTATCAATATGTGGCTCTGAGCTGTGCAGGCACAGATTTGCTGAGGCATTAGATAATAATGGAGAATGTTCTGCTGGCCCTGGAGATAATTCCCCTGTACGTGTAGAAGGAGCAGCAGCAGTCAGCCCCCTCGGCGTCCTCTTTGTCTTCGGCGCCATTACTGAGTCACCACGTGAAGCTGCCATTGATAAAGTGGGTCTTGCTTTGTTTCCAGACCCTATCTGTGTAGCGCCGAACAGGTGAGTGTCATTATCAAATGCGTGTCCCCCTTTGGGTGTCCTTGGATAGCATAAGGGTGCACCTCCAAGGGCACGCGTCCATTGCTTCTCTTCTCTGTGCTGCGCAGCAGCGTGTGTCTGCTCCTTCTCCTGAGATGCCATAGCTGTCGGTGCATGCTTAAAGACCCCTGCCTTAGAAAACAGCCACGACAACTTCGATCCACAGCTCTATCTGCGCGATGCAGCAGCTGGGGTTATGCTGCCTTCTGTCCTCTTCCTCCTGGACATCGTCGCTGTAGCCAGGAACAGCTAAACGTGGGACTAATTGCCTGGGTCCAGGGAGCTCTGGAAGCCTGCTTCCTCACACAGCCATTGCTAAGCCACAGCCCTACCTTTTTTCTTTTGTAACTAGTGTTTTATTTTGGGTGATAATCACCAAACCTAGAAAAAAAAAAGGATATAAATCTGGTATTGAAGTAATCGTACAAACCCGAGGAATAAAGACACCTAATCACTTATACCATATAATTAACAGCATAAAAAATAAAGGCAATTCTTCACCTGCTGTTGACGCATTTATTCTGCCTGCCAAAGGTCAAAGTATAGTGCGACTCAAATTTAACCGACACTCGACGCTGAGCGCTTCTACGGGGGATTATGTGCAAATCTCTGAAAAACGTGATTCGGACAGAATTCTCAAGTGAAAATTCACAGTAATGAAAAAGAGGGAGTCACTTTGAATGCCTGTCTGAACTGTGGTATGGCAGTGTCCAGTTTTTACGCCTCTTTTCAGATATGCACAAGTCATGAGCAGTTTTATGCACTTTTGAAAAGACTGACACCACTGAACAGATGCCAAACTGAGTCCGAAGGAACTCTGCTGCCTCATTATAGTGAATGGATTGGAGGTTTCACCTGAATCACGTATTTCGGATATATACCATATTTTTCAGATTACAAGGAGCACATTTTTTCCCCAAAATATTGGAAGGAAACTGGGGGTTTGTCTTCTAATCCAGATATAGCTCACCAGGTGGGGCAGCGGAGTGAAGTCACAGGAGCAGGGTCTCAGTTGAAGGACAGTGCGGCATGAGTGGGGCAATGCCTTGTACCTGGCAGGAGTGGGTGTTGCGGCGGTGCAATGCGGGCGCCATTGATCTCTAGGCAGTGGATGTCATCAGCTTTAGGAAGATGGCTGTGTAGGCAGCGCATGTTCAGTTTGAGATCTAAATCTGTGCATATGCTCCACAGCAGCCATTTTTCTGAAGTCCATTGCGAAGGAAGAGCACACACACACAGATTGAGATCTCGGGTCCATGAGATCTCAATCTGCGCTTGCGCTATGTCCGCAGCCATTTTCCTGAAGCCAATTGCATACATTACCTGGAGGCACCGATGTGACACCCCTCCTGCCAGCCCTGATCCCGCAGCATTGTCCCACTCGTGCCGAGGGGGTTTCTTCTGTTCTGGCACTTGGGGCTCTGCAAATGGAGTACACAAACTATTGTAGGAAAATCTGTGCTCTAAAAATCAAATGGCACTCCTTCCCTCCCAAGCATTGTAGTGCAGCCAAACAGTACTGTTCAGTCACATGAGGGGTATTGCCACGTTCAGAAGAATTGTGTAATAAATTAGGTGGCTTTTTTTACGTATTCCTCTTGTGAAAATTGGAAATCTAGGGTGAAATGAACAATTTAGTGGTAAAAATGTAATTTTTTTTTGTTCACCGCCCAATAGTATAAAATTTTGTGACACACCTGTAGTGTCAATATGCTCATTACAGCCTTGGGTGAATTCACTGAGGGATTCAGTTTGTAAAATTGGGTCACTTGTGGGGGTTTCCTGCTGCTCTGGCACCTCAGGGGCGTTGCTAATATGACATGGCACCCAAAAACAATTCCAACTATATCTGAACTCATATATGGCATCCCTTCCTTTCTTCAATTTGTACCTCAAACATGCCTCAAATGTAGTTTTCAAACACATAGGTTTTCGGTTTAGTCAGGAGAAATTGCTAAACACATTGTTGGGACTGTTATCTCCTGTTACCCTAGCAAATTTGAAAAATTTGGGGTTAAAGCAACAGTTTTGTGGTTAAAAATGTATTTTCTCATTTTAGTAGCTCAACGTTATAAAATTCTGTGAAGCATCTGGGAGGTTCAAAGTGCTCACTAAATATCTAGAAAAATTCCATGAAATGTCTAGTTTACAAAATGGGGTCACTTTTGGGTGAGTTCCACTGTTTTGGCACCTCAGGGGGCTCTCCATACGCGACACAGAGTAAATTATTGTTTCCAGCTAATTTTGCTTTAAAAAAATTCAAAATGGTACTCCTTACTGTGTACCCAAACAATAGGATTTCACCACATATGAGATATCAGCGTACTCAGTAGAAATTCCACAATTTTATGGTGCATTTTTTTCCTGTTATATTTGTGCAAATTAAAGATTTGGAGTTAAATCAATAGTTTAAAAAAAAAGCAAAATTTTCATTTTTCCTTCCACATTGCTTTAGTTCCAGTAAACCATCTAAAGGGTTAATAAACTTCTTAGGTGTGGTTTTGAGCACTTTGAGAGGTGCAGTTTTTCAAATAGTGTTACTTTTTGGTATTTTTTGTCACCTAGGCCCCTCAAGTCACTTGAAATCTGATGCTTTTCCTAAAAAAAATGGTTTTGCAAATTTTGCTGGAAAAATGAGAAATTGGTGATAAACTTTGAATCCTTTTAACTTCCTAACAAAATAAAATTATGTTTCAAAATTTGCGCTGATGTGAAGCAGACATTTGGGAAATGTTATTTAGTAACTATTTTTGTGACCTAGCTGGTTTAAGGTTGTAAAAATTCAAAGTTTAACCCTTTAACGACCGCGGGCCGTAAAATTACGTCCTTGCGGTCATAATGTTACTGCCCGCGGTCTGCCGGCAGCATCATGCTGCGATCAGCACACATCTCAGCTGATTTTCACAGCTGAGATGTGTGCCTGCTAGGCACGAGCAGAATCGTTATCTGCTCGTGCCGTTTAACCCCTTATATGGTGCTGTCAATATGTGACAGCGCCATTATAAGCGCGATCGCGGTAAACATTTACTTACCGCCCGATACCGGAAGTCACGTGACGCGATCACGTGACTTCCGATAGTTGTCATGGTAAGCACAGGGTCATGTGATGACTCCTGTACTACACCTGACTTGCTTTCACTTTCGCTGTGCCAGCGGCACAGCAAAAGAGAAAGAGAGCGTATCTGCTGTTTACAGCCTTGTAGCTGTGATCAGCAGATACTGCAGAGTGATCGGAATGCTGATCGCAATAGCCCCCTAGGGGGACAAGTAAAATAAAAAAAAAAGTTAAAAAAAGTTTTAAAAAATTAAAAAAAAAAACAAAAAAACCTAAAAGTTCAAATCACCCCCCATTCGCCCTATTGAAAATTAAAGGGTTAAAAAAATAAAAAATATACACACTTTGTATCGCCGCGTTCAGAAACGCCCGATCTATCAAAATATAAAATCAATTAATCTGATCAGTATATGGCGTAGCGGCAAAAAAATTCCAAGCGCCAAAACGATGTTTTTAGTCGCCACAACTTTTGCGCAAAATGCAATAAGAGGCGATCAAAACGTAGCATCTGAGCAAAAATGGTACCGTTAAAAACGTCAGCTCGAGACGCAAAAAATAAGCCATCATTGAGCCAAAGATCCCGAAAAATGAGAACGCTACGGGTCACTGAATATGGCGTAAAACGTGCGCCACTTTTTTCGGACAAACTTCCGATTTTTTTTTAACTTCTTATATAAAAGTAAACCTATACATGTTTGGTGTCTACCAACTCGCACTGACCTGAGGCATCACACCCAAACAACAGTTTTACCATATAGTGAACACAGTGAATAAAATATCTCAAAAACCATAGTGCTATCGCACTTTTGCAATTTTTCTGCATTTGGAATTTTTTTGCCGTTTTCTAGTACACTATATGGTAAAACTGATGGTTTCATTTAAAAGTACAGCTCGTTCCGCAAAAAATGAGCCCTCACATGACCATATTGACTGAAAAATAAAAAAGTTACGTGTCTCAGAAAAAGAATGGCGAAAAAAAAAAACGGAAAGCGAAAAATCGGCCGGTCGTGAAGGGGTTAAAAATTGTAACATTTTCAAATTTTTTGCCAAATTTCCGTTTGTGTTTTTTTTTTTTCTTATTTTTACAAATAAAAGCAAAAAAAAAATCTTCGAATCACCAGGTTCCGTTGAAGCGTTTCAGAGTTATATCCTCAAAGTGACAATGGTCAGAATTGACAAAAATGGTCGGGTCATTAAGGTGTTTTCAGGCTGGGCGTGAAGGGGTTAACACACACCTGTCACATTGAGGGTAGTACCCTATCTAAGGCAGTACTACAGAGCATAAATAGTTGAACAAATTAGTCAATGGTTTTATGGAAATACTTTTCTCACCACTTGTAGGAGCAACCAGACATTTGTAGTCCTCCTAAATTACAAGTGCACACAATATTCTCAGTGAAAACAAGGCTGGGGCTACAGGGTGACTTAACTTTGGCCGTGCGACTAATGTCTTATGATTGATTGCTCTCAGTGAAACAAAATTATAATGTTGTAGCTCTGATACCTTTTAAAAGGTAAGCTGTCACCAGGTGTTTCCTTTATGAGCTGCGGCCACCACCAGAATGCTGTATATAAGAGCCCAGGCTGCTATGAAGAACGTAAAAAGTCTATTTATAATACTCAAGTAGGGGCGGTACAGTCCGATGGGTGTCGCTGCTCTCGGTTCGGCGCCTGCTCCATCTTGTGGGATCGCCGTCCTCTTGCCCAGACCCATATGTATGACGTGTCCTGTGCATTCACAGACAGGCCTCCATTGCGCTCCAGCGCAGGAGCACTTTGATCTGCCATGCTGAGAGCACAGCAAAGTGGTATAATGCACAGGCATGAAAAAAGGTCAAAGACTGTCTGCGCATGCGCTCTATAGTACGTTGTATTAGATATAATAGAATGCAGGAATTCATAGTGTATATAACGATTATTAATAAATGACCGAAGTCACCATAACAGCATTACTAGAGAAAATTTGACTCAGTCTATAATTTCTATAGGATATCAATAAAGGCATCAATGCACACGATTGTTGAAAAAGTATGACAAATTATTTATTAAACGTGACACATGAAGGACATGCACAGACATTGGTGATTTAAAAACAACACAGCAGCAAATTGGGTGATGTGACAATGGATGGAGCTTGTTACATATTGCATATTGCACATGATAGCTCTATAAGAAAAAGTACTGTGATATCAGCGATGAAAGATAAATAGAGACCTGTATACTGGTCTACAAGGGGGTTAAATAACCTCTGACCACAATAGACTGCAAATATATGACACATAAGAAAGCATCAAGGACTGGTCAATTAATGGATAATGATAACAGCTATCAAGCAGATAAATATGATGCCAGTTTGTATCACAGATCAAAATTTGTAAAATAACATCACAGATGGAGTGTAGCTGTAATTACAGTCATATAAGATACAGGAAGCCAGATAGTGCATCCAGTAAACAATAGCCAGGGCTACTATGAATGGTAGCCATAATTTAAGCAGTCCAACTGGCCCTGGCATAATTGAACCTTAGCAGGCTTAAGCTGATAAGGAGATAAAGAGCCAGGCTATAGTTTAGATCAGACCTGGGCAAGGGGCGGCCCGCGGGCCACATCCGGCCCGCCTGCTCTCTGTGACCGGCCCGCCCGTCTTCAGCCTGTGCAGTGGAGCCGGGTTGCAGCGTGCCGAGCAGGGAGAGGGAGAGAGCCTGTGCAGGTCCGCACAGTCAGTGCAGGCAGCAGAACGCAGGAGTCTTTCCTCTGTTCCCTGCCGGCACTAATTGTCAGTGACACACGCGAGCGCTCTGACGTTGTCAGTACTGCGCTGCGTGTGTCATTTCAAAAGTTCCCGCCCGCCCTGCAGGAGAAGGAGCAGCACAGCAGACGGAATAATTCATCTTGCAGGACCTGCGATGATGTCACGCCCATGTGACTGTGTGGGAGGAGACACGGGATGCCGGGCAGAAAGCAAGACATGCTGAATGCTGAAGGAGATGTGGACACATGATGACTGGTAATGAGAAAAGAGGGGACATGAGGGGGAGGAGGGCTGCAGGGTGAGTGCATATGTGGAAAGATGGAGTTGCAGGGTGAGTGCATATGAGGGCTGCAGACTGACAGAAGGATGTGAAGGGGTGCAGAGTGTTTGAGAGGGGTAAGTTGGGGTACAGGCAGGGTGAGATATGTGGGCATGGTGTGTGACATATGGGGGTGTAGTGTGTGTGATATGGGGGTGCAGGCTAGTGGGGTAGTATATGGGGGTATAGTGATGTAGTATATTACAGGTGTGCTATATGGAGGTGTAGTATATTACAGGTATGCTATATGGAGGTATAGTATATTACAGGTGTACTATATGGAGGTGTAGTATATTACAGGTATGCTATATGGAGGTGTAGTATATTACAGGTATGCTATATGGAGGTGTAGTATATTACAGGTGTGCTATATGGAGGTGTAGTATATTACAGGTGTGCTATATGGAGGTGTAGTATATTACAGGTGTACTATATGGAGGTGTAGTATATTACAGGTGTACTATATGGAGGCATAGTATATTACAGGTGTGCTACATGGAGGTGTATATTACAGGTGTGCTATATGGAGGTGTAGTATATTACAGGTGTGCTATATAGGGGTGTAGTGATGTAGTATATTACAGGTGTGCTATATGGAGGTGTAGTATATTACAGGTGTGCTATATGGAGGTGTAGTATATTACAGGTGTGCTATATGGAGGTGTAGTATATTACAGGTGTGCTATATGGAGGTGTAGTATATTACAGGTGTGCTATATGGAGGTGTACTATATTACAGGTGTAGTATATGGGGTGTAGTGATGTAGTATATTACAGGTGTATATAGGGGTGTAGTGATGTAGTATATTACAGGTGTATATAGGGGTGTAGTGATGTAGTATATTACAGGTGTGCTATATGGAGGTGTACTATATTACAGGTGTAGTATATGGAGTGTAGTGATGTAGTATATTACAGGTGTATATAGGGGTGTAGTGATGTAGTATATTACAGGTGTATATAGGGGTGTAGTGATGTAGTATATTACAGGTGTGCTATATGGAGGTGTACTATATTACAGGTGTAGTATATAGGGGTGTAATGATGTAGTATATCGGAGGTGTATTATATAGTGGTGTAGTATAATACAGGTGTATATGGGGGTGTAGTATATTACAGGTATATGGAGGGAGTGTAGTATAATACAGGTGTATATGGGGGTGTAGTATATTACAGGTATATGGAGGGAGTGTAGTATAATACAGGTGTAGTATATAGGGGTGTAGTGGTGTAGTTTATTACAGGTGTAGTATATGGAGGGGGTGTAGTGATGTAGTATATTGGGTAGAACTGAGGTAATTATATTAATCCGGCCCTCTAAACCAATCCCAATTTCTCATGCGGCCCCATGGGAAAATTAATTGCCCACCCCTGGTTTAGATAAACATGGCAAACAGCCAGATGGCACTGATCGCCGCTGATAAGGGTAAATTACCCAGTTAAGATAGAGCTCAATAACAAGATACCCAACAATGTGTGAGCCCCACCAGAGCACACCGCCCACACCTAGTACATTGACCTGACCTCGTTCGGGCAGATCAAAGTGCGCATGCACAAGAGTCCTCTCTGTGAAGGTGAGTATTATAAAGGTGTTTTTTTATATTCTACAGAGTAGCCTGGGATCTTATATACAGTATTCCGGAATGCTGTATATAAGGGCTCACTGGTGGTGGCCGCAACTCATAAGGGAAAATCCTAGTGACAGGTTCCCTTTAATGACTAACAAAAATAAAATAAATTATGTTACAAAGCAAGTGTTTTAAAGATTCCTCAGGTCTTATTATCAAGCTTGGTATCAAAGTATCTCAAGAACACAAATAGATACGAGGGGCTGCTGATAAGGTCTTTGGCTTTAGTCAGAAAGAAACAAAATAGGATGAAACTTTACAATTATTCCACATACTCTCCACTGATAAACACACTTCTTACATTGGTATTCCAAGTTCTGTAACCCTAGCAAAAAGAAGCATTTTGGTTCTGCCTCAAACCAGATATCTGTAATGGCTATGACATCAGAAATGGTTTGAAATTTGGTACCCTTGAGGTGTTTTTTCAAGTTTGGAAACAGATGATATTCAGAGGGAGCTAGATCTCATGAATAAGGTGGGTGGTCAACCAGCTGGAAGCCCAGCTCTGCCAGTTTTGCCGTGGTTGTTTGTGCAGTGTGAGCGGAGGCATTGCCTTGCAGGAACAAGATTCCTTTGGACAGCTTGCCTCGCCTTTTAGCCTTCAGAGCTATCCTCAATTGGTCTAAAAGTTCAATGTAATACCTTGCATGATTGGGGGAATCCTTTTGAAGGTAGTCCAGAAGCAGCATGCCCTCCTTATCCCTGAACACAGATGCCATCACCTTAGTGGCTGATTTTTTCACCCTGAATTTCTTTGGACAAGGAGAAGCACTGTCCCTCCACTCTTGACTGCTCCTTGTTTTCAGGGTCATACAAATAAATTCAGGTCTCATCCATAGTGACCAGTCGATCCAGAAAGTTCTTATTAGTCCAGAAATACTGACAAATGGCCCGGGAAGTTTTAAAGGGAACCTGTCAGCAGAAAATTCCCCTAAAACCTAAAAGATTCCCCCTCTGCAGCTCCTGGGCTGCATTCTAGAAAGGTCCCTGTTATTATTGTGCCCCATGTGAGACCAAAATACAAAGTTTATAAAGTGGTACCTTTTTGGATTTGGATTCTGTAAATGTGACACGGGGGCGGGCTGCCTGATGGCCGTTATTCTGCCTCCTGCCGCTTTAGGCCGTCCCCCATCACTTTTTTCCATAGCTGTGGACGCCACCCAGTGCTCCACAGGTCCCCGCGCATGCCCAGTGCCCATCTCTCGTGAATGAGCACTGTGCCCAGTGTCACCGCTGGTGACGTGCGCGCAGGCTTTAGATTATGGGCGGTGCTGTGATGTTTACTACCAAGCAACCGCCCATAATCGCGGGACCGCGCTTTCCCCCTCGGCGTCCTTCATTCTGCGCAAGCGCGGTGCTGCTGACCCCACGTCACCTCCTTCCCATCTATTTCCTGCCTCAGGGCGCACGTTGCGTTCTATTCCGCAGCACGTAAGTTACTCCATGTGCGTCTCAGAACGCAGCCGAAAAGCTGCGAATCTGAGACACATTGTTACTGCAGAATTCCTGCTGAATTCATGCATTCTGGATGCTTGCTCTGCCATAGACAGAGTGGGAAAAGCATCCAGAACGCACAATTTTGACAGTGCGGTCCCACTCGGCTCTGCTGCATCACCATAGACTTGCAGCAGAGCCGAGTGGGACCACACGGTCAAAAAGAGCATGGCTGGCTGCGAGACAGAACCACACGATCAGAATGGACTCGGATGAACTTCACCCGACTTCATTGTGATTGTGTGGCTCTGTGCGTGTGCCGTGGCTTGATTTGCGATCACAGGTGAAGGACTCACCGGTGACAGCAAATCTCCTGAGTGATTGAAGTGAGTCGCGTGATCAGCGGTGCAGTCACTCAGGTTACCCGCGGCCAGCTCGAGTCCTTCACCCGAGACTCAGGTTGAGTGACGTGTCCGCTGACAGTGTGACTCACTTCAGTTTCTGCGTGGACCTGACAGGAGCGGCGGTGTTGTACGGCCGCTCCTGTCAGCTCCATGTAGGAGAGGTGGATGCGTTGTGGGACCTCGTGAGGATGACGCCGGACCTGGAGGGGTGTTTGGGAATTTTAATAAAGTGGTGAAAGAGGGTGTTTTTTTGTCTTTTATTTCAAATAAAGGATTTTTTTGGGTGTATGTGTTTATTTACTTTCACTTACAGATTAATCATTGGGGGTGTCTCAGACGCCTGCAATGATTAACGTAGGACTTATTGGCAGCTATAGGCTGCCATTAACTCCATATTACCCAGATTGCCACCGCACCAGGGCAATTCTGGATGAGCCGGGTAGTCCCGGGACTGTCACATCTAATCGATGAGGCAATTCCGGGCGGCTGCCGGCTGATATTTTTAGGCTGGGGGGCTCCCCATAACGTGGGGCTCCCCATCCTGAGAATTCCAGCCTTCAGCTGTGTGGCTTTATTTTGGCGGTATCAAAATTGGGGCGGACCGCACGCCATTTTTTTTTAAATTTATTTATTTTACTGCACTACATAGACCCGTCCACTGGCGACTGTGATTGGTTGCAGTGATACAGCTGTCACTCAGCATGGGGCCGCGTCTGAATGCAACCAATCATAGGCGCCGGTGGGCGGGGGGAAACAGTGAATACGAGATGGAATAATGAGCGGCCGGCATTTTCAAAAGCTAGATAAGCCGCCACAGTGTGACAGCCGTGCAGCGCCCGGTCAGTGATTGGTGAGTATGAGAGAGGGGGGGGCATAGATCAACAGAAAGAGAACACATGGGTAAGAAACAAGAATGCCGCGGAGACACCATCACATGTTTCTCAACACTGGCAGGAAACTAGCTAGGTCTTTCACCGGGAAGAAACAACCACGTCAAGGAGATCTTTCGCCTATGCCAAACATGGCATCCATCCACAGTCAGCTGTTTCGGAGTATTTGCCCCTCATCAGTGTGGAGTAGGAAACTGGCTAGTGGGAGCAATGCCTAGTAGAAGACTACATGGGTAAGGATGGTTGACCTCGGGGAGATCAACATCCAACACCGCGGAGACACCATCACGTGTTTTTCAACGCAGTGACACTAGAACAAGGCCACCTGGGAGAATATGCAAAACAAGAATGCTGCGGAGACACCATCACATATTTCTCAACGCTGGCAGGAAACTAGCCAGGTCTTTCACCAGGAAGGAAAGAAAGAGACTGGCCGATAGGGAGACAGAGAGACCGACCGACAGACAAGAGAGAGCCCGACATTGACAGACAGACAGAGAGAGAGAGTGGGTGGAAAATGCAACGAAAACGCACAAAAGAAGTGACATGTTGCTTTTTAGAAAGCAGCGTCTTTGCAGCAGCCGAAACGCTGCGTTCTAAAGCGCAACGTGCGGATGGAATTTGCACAATCTTCAAAAATTGTGCTGGGGACGCAGGATGCATGCTTTTACGCTGCGGTGCAAAACGCAGCGTAAAAGCATGATAACAGGCAACGTGCGCACATAGCCTTAAACAAATACTGAGCTTAGATTGTGAATTCTATATTAGCTTAGATTAGTTAGCATAGATTAGTGGTCCCAATATCCATGTAAGATCAGAGGCATAATGCCCTCACTATCTCTGGAGAAGACTCCTCAGATTGTGTAGTGAGTCATAAATCATCCATAAATTCCACATTGTGGGGCTCAGAAGGGAGATGGGAAGTAGATTTGGGAGTCCCGATTTAGTTGCATTTCTATTTTGAGGGTGGATTGGAGGTGCCATAGTGCTTGCCCAGAGCCTTTGTGCTACCAGTAATGTGGAAGCCTGCTATGTTTCTGTTTACAGATGATGGACCGGAGTGGAGACTTGTGTTTTTGTGGGTTGTGTTGAATGCTATTTGGTTACAATTTAGGGTACAGACCATTTCCAGCTACATCTCTGGAATACGTGATTCAAGTGAAACCCCCAACGGATCCATTCACTAATGAGGCAGCTGTTACTCCGGACTCCATTTGGCCTCAGCGTCTGTCTTTTCAACGGTGAACAAACATGCTGTTGACTGCATATTTTTGCGCTTCTAAAAAGACTTGTAAAAAGATAGACACCACCGGACCACAGGCCAGACGAGAGATTAAAGTGTCTCCCTGTGCCTTATTACAGTAATTTTGTCTGAATCACATTTATTTTGAGATTTACACACAATCCCCGATGTAAGCCTTCAGCACAGGATAAATTTAAGTCATGCCGTACTGCGATCTTTGGGATGCACAATGAACAAATCAACAGGAGTTGAAGAATTGGCTTTATTTTTTACGCCTTACACCTTGCGGTAAAAGTGATAGGGCATTTTTACAGTCATATGAAAAAGTTTGGGCACCCCTATTAATGTTAACCTTTTTTCTTTATAACAATTTGGGTTTTTGCAACAGCTATTTCAGTTGCATATATCTAATAACTGATGGACTCAGTAATATGTCTGGATTGGTTTATTGTACTCTCAGAAAATGTGCAATCTGCATTTAAACAAAATTTGACTGGTGCAAAAGTATGGTCACCCTTATCAATTTCTTGATTTGAACACTCCTAACTACTTTTTACTGACTTACTGAAGCACTAAATTGGTTTTCTAACCTCATTGAGCTCTGAACTTCATAGGCAGGTGTATCTAATCATGAGAAAAGGTATTTAAGGTGGCCACTTGCAAGTTGTTCTCCTATTTGAATCTCCTATGAACAGTGGCATCATGGGCTCCTCAAAACAACTCTCAAATGATCTGAAAAAAAAGATTATTCAACATAGTTGTTCAGGGGAAGGATACAAAAAGTTGTCTCAGAGATTTAAACTGTCAGTTTCCACTGTGAGGAACATAGTAAGGAAATGGAAGAACACAGGTACAGTTCTTGTTAAGCCCAGAAGTGGCAGGCCAAAAAAAATATCAGAAAGGCAGAGAAGAAGAATGGTGAGAACAGTCAAGGACAATCCACAAACATATATCAAGCTCCGGCACTCCTTAGAAGAAATAGCAAAAAAGTCTCGGGTGGTGCTGAATGCGTTTTTTATTAAATCAAGAATGAAGTCTGTCCCATATAACGTTTCGGTCTACATCAGACCTTTAGCAAGGGATCTATCAGACTGACAAGGTAAACATGAAACAAAAAAAAGAAAGACGAACAATCAATATACATTCAGGGAATATTTCATCATAAAGAATATGGTACAAAAAAAGGGGGGGACACAGCATATAGAAATGCAGCATTGTGGTAGCAAGCATATTATTATATACATGTAT
Source organism: Anomaloglossus baeobatrachus (assembly GCF_048569485.1). Lineage (NCBI taxonomy): Eukaryota > Metazoa > Chordata > Amphibia > Anura > Aromobatidae > Anomaloglossus > Anomaloglossus baeobatrachus. The sequence continues at coordinate 215,697,489 of NC_134355.1, read as the reverse complement.
GCAACGGCACGTTATACCCTGGACAAAAAGAATCAGAATTACATAAAAATACAGACAATGTATGAACATGTAGTACAATGTATGGATGTCGTAACTAGTAGGTTATAAGCAGCTAATATCTGAACATACCTAGAGTACTGTAGAAATGAATATGCACCAACGGACAATAAGCGTAATCATCAGTTGCGTCTGACAGTAGGATAGGATACTATATGAAAGAGTGAATGAAAAAACTCTAAGGTACTTGAAAATGTCCATGGTAAACAGTGTAAACATTGAATTATGATAAGTACCTGTGATTGTGTAACCCAGGTAGTTTTATCACGTTAATTCATGAGCAATAGGAAGAGACTCGTGTCTTACACCTTGGGGGCAAGATACTGTTTATACTCTAAGTAAAAAAAAGGAAGAGTCAAGAAGGAAAAGGTACAAAGCCCTACCAGGAGTCATATGAGGATTATCTAGGATCATACCTGCGCATGTGCTGGCGGGCAAAGAAAGGAGGAGGGGGAAACTCAATTCTATATGTAGGGTATTAAGCCCAAAGAAGTAGCCTGTTGGGAAGGCGAGAGGTGGTGAGATGTACTAGTGTTTATCTCCCTACTCAGTCATATGGAGAACTATACGTTAAAAGTGAGATAAAGAGCTAAGGTACCTGAATAATCAGGGTTGAAGTCACAATCACAGTCGTTCTTGGTCAGGGGTAAACCTGTTAACAGGTACATTATTTATAGCCTTTGTTTAAGCATGTGTACGGCGGACATATTTAGAGGATACACAAACACACCAATATTTCCCTGGTACGTGTTAGTTCCTTCTCTAGTCAGATTAACCCCTTGTGAAGTCATTACCTCATTATAAAATTTTTTTTCCCCTTTTTTTGGGTGCCTTGCCATTAGCCACATAATATCCCTTATTGCACGATTAGGAACATATGGGATTTACCCCTGACCAAGAACGACTGTGATTGTGACTTCAACCCTGATTATTCAGGTACCTTAGCTCTTTATCTCACTTTTAACGTATAGTTCTCCATATGACTGAGTAGGGAGATAAACACTAGTACATCTCACCACCTCTCTCCTTCCCAACAGGCTACTTCTTTGGGCTTAATACCCTACATATAGAATTGAGTTTCCCCCTCCTCCTTTCTTTGCCCGCCAGCACATGCGCAGGTATAATCCTAGATAATCCTCATATGACTCCTGGTAGGGCTTTGTACCTTTCCTTCTTGACTCTTCCTTTTTTTACTTAGAGTATAAACAGTATCTTGCCCCCAAGGTGTAAGACAGGAGTCTCTTCCTATTGCTCATGAATTAACGTGATAAAACTACCTGGGTTACACAATCACAGGTACTTATCATAATTCAATGTTTACACTGTTTACCATGGACATTTTCAAGTACCTTAGAGTTTTTTCATTCACTCTTTCATATAGTATCCTATCCTACTGTCAGACGCAACTGATGATTACGCTTATTGTCCGTTGGTGCATATTCATTTCTACAGTACTCTAGGTATGTTCAGATAGTAGCTGCTTATAACCTACTAGTTACGACATCCATACATTGTACTACATGTTCATACATTGTCTGTATTTTTATGTAATTCTGATTCTTTTTGTCCAGGGTATAACGTGCCGTTGCATACATGTATATCATAATATGCTTGCTACCACAATGCTGCATTTCTATATGCTGTGTCCCCCCCTTTTTTGTACCATATTCTTTATGATGAAATATTCCCTGAATGTATATTGATTGTTCTTCTTTCTTTTTTTTGTTTCATGTTTACCTTGTCAGTCTGATAGATCCCTTGATAAAGGTCTGATGTAGACCGAAACGTTATATGGGACAGACTTCATTCTTGATTTAATAAAAAACGCATTCAGCACCACCCGAGACTTTTTTGCTATTTCTTCTAAGGAGTGCCGGAGCTTGATATATGTTTCTGAGATTTATTTTTCTCCAGAGCACCCGACTAGATAGTGAGCCAGGCTTATTTTTTCTAAAGGACAATCCACAGACCACCTCCAAAGACCTGCAGCATCATCTTGCTGCAGATGGTGTCAATGTGCATCGGTCAACAATACAGCGCACTTTGCACAAGGAGAAACTGTATGGGAGAGTGATGCGAAAGAAGCAGTTTCTGCAAGCACGCCACAAACAGTCGCCTGAGGTATGCAAAAGCACATTTGGACTAGCCAGTTACATTTTGGAAGAAGGTCCTGTGGACTGATGAAACAAAGATTGAGTTGTTTGGTCATACAAAAAGGCGTTATGCATGGAGACAGAAAAACACGGCATTCCAAGAAAAGCACTTGCTACCCACAGTAATATTTGGTGGAGGTTCCATCATGCTTTGGGGCTGTGAGGCCAATGCCGGCACCGGGAATCTGGTTAAAGTTGAGGGTCGCATGGATTCAACTCAGTATCAGCAGATTCTTGACAATAATGTGCAAGAATCAGTGACGAAGTTGAAGTTACGCAGGGGATGGATATTTCAGCAAGACGATGATCCAAAACACCGCTCCAAATCTACTCAGGCATTCATGCAGAGGAACAATTACAATGTTCTGGAATGGCCATCCCAGTCCCCAGACCTGAATATCATTGAACATCTGTGGGATGATTTGAAGCGTGCTGTCCATGCTCGGCGACCATCAAACTTAACTGAACTGGAATTTTGTAAACCGGAATGGTCAAATATACCTTCATCCAGGATCCAGGAACTCATTAAAAGCTACAGGAAGCGATTAAAGGCTGTTATTTTTGCAAAAGGAGGATATACAAAATATTATTGTCACTTTTATGTTGAGGTGCCCATACTTTTGCACCTGTCAAATTTTGTTTAAATGCGGATTGCACATTTTCTGTTAGTACAATAAACCTCATTTCAATCCAGAAATATTACTGAGTCCATCAGTTATTAGATATATGAAACTGAAATAGCTGTTGCAAAAACCCAAATTGTTATAAAGAAAAAAGGTTAAACATTAATAGGGGTGCCCACACTTTTTCATATGACTGTATTACTCAGGTCAGTACGATTACAATTCTAGATTTCTATCTTTTTTAGATTTAGCTGCTATCACACTAAACTGTTTTTGTTTACTTTTTTACAAAATAAAGGTTATTGCATCATTAAGGCCCAAGGAGGAGCAGGCAGAGCATAAAAGGATAATAGAACCAGGAGGAGCAGGTAGAGCATAAAAGAATAAGGCACCAGGAGGAGCAGGCTGAGCATAAAAGGATAAGGCACCAGGATATGCGTCCAGTTTAGTGTCGGAAGTAGCTTCTATGATGATCTGAACCTTCCCCAGCGAGACTCTTTTAGAGCTGAAGATCTCCTAAGTGCTAATGTTAGGTGCTATATACAGTTTTCATTACACATTATTCATTTATCTATAAGGGTTAAGGTATGGTGATAATAGAGGGTGGGGCTGGGGCAGATCACTAACAGCCAATGAGTGTGCAGAGGGTGGGGCTGGACACTGAGTCCAAGCGGTGCCAGCGCTGACTGTGATGTTCAGCAAACAAGCACAGGAAGATGTCAAGCTTGGTTGAGCCATAGGTAAACAAAGTGAGTGCAGGGAATAAAGTGATAAGTCAAAAGGAACAAAGTTAGAAACAACAAAATAAAAATATAAGAGTGCTTTAAATAACAATATGTCCGGGGCCACACGGGGCACTAGTGTGATCCTCACATGACACTCGGCTCACGCTGGCAGCACAGTGGGAGCAGAGTGTCATGAGAGTGCCACTGCGACTGAGGTCTGATCGATTGGACCTCATCTGCGGGGGGCGGGCCGGCACTGAGGAGGGGTGGGCAGGCGCTGCAGAGGGGAGGGATTTATCTCCCTCTCTCCTCCGTAGCCGGCTATTGCCATTCTCGCCCTGCACTCGCGGTACACCGGTGTACTGCGAGTGCAGTGCCATTTTTATCTTGCCCTAGACTTGAATGGGTGCGAGAGAAAACAAAAACGCATTACAATCGCAGCATGCAGCGATTGTTTTCTCGGTCCGATTAGGACTGAGAAAATAATCGCTCTTGGGTGCTGCCACATAGGCTAATATTGGTTCAAGTGGAATGCGATGTTTTATCGCATTCTACTCGCACCAATTTTCATGCCGTGTATCTTAGGCCTACAGCACAGATTAGCTTAAATATTTTGGGGGGAGATTTCGTGGTTGGACAACCTCTAAATTCGAAATCCCCAAAACAGTGATTCAGGTCTCTTGTTCCTGTGGTATCCCATGATTTTACAAATCTTTCTAATGTACAAGTGAGGACGACTATGATCAGAGTCTTATACTGAAAGAGACTAAAAAAAATGTTATGTACCAAAAATCCTTTAACTTATCCCGCACAAAACCAGCCCCCAATAAGGTCAGTTATATGTGACTAGAAATATCGGGGGTCCCCACATTACTGGTAGAACAAAGACTCTGGAAAAGTGACAGTGAAATCTCAGCTCCCATGTTTGGCATTATTGTAGTGGGGAGAGCGCACTAAATTTACAGGGTGCGTGTGTTGCCAAAAGAAGAAGTTGGGCACAATATTTGGGCACTAAGCTGGCAGGTGTGCAATTCTCCAGAAAAAACAAAATCACAGTGTGGATACTACAAAATAGTCATTGCAGCCATAGATTAATTAATTTAGAGGTGCAATTTCCACAAATAGTTATTTTGGGGGGTTTCTGCCATCATGGCACCTTAGTGATTCCGCAAATGTTGGCCACAAATGATTCTAGCAAAATGTTTACTCCAAAACTCAAATAGCGCTTTTTCCTTGCCGAACCCTGCCATCTGTCCAAACACCATGTTTTGACCACATATGAAGTATTATCGTGTTCAGAAGAAATTGCATAACAAATTATAGCAACCGTTTTCTTTAAATATCCTTTGTTAAAATTACAAATTTGTGGCTAAATCAACATTTTAAATGAGAAAAAACCCATAATTTTCGTTTTCACAACCACATTTTAAGAAGTTTTGTGAAGCATCTACAAGTTCAATATACTCAACATACCCCTACATGAATTCCTTGATTGGTGTAGTTTGAAAACTGAGGTCATTTGTGGGGATTTGTAATGTTTTGGTCTGCAAACGAGACACGGTGCCTGCTATCTATTCTAGCCAAACATCCATTCCAGATGTCGCTTGTTCCACTCCGAACCCTGCCATTTGTCAAAACATCACTTTTTGACTATATGTGGAGTATCGCCGATCTCATAGGAAAGAGGGTAACTAAATGTTTGGTTCAATTTTTGGTGCTACCTCTTCCAAAGAAAAAGTATGACATGTCGAAAAAAAACCCTGATATATGCAATGTAACTTTAGCAGAGAATCAAAAAACAAGGGAAATGCAGAACATACCCCCTTGGACACAGAATACAATACTATAACTCTTGAAAGTGATACTATGATAAAGAGAAGTATGTGACTACAAGATCCCAAAATGTGCTAACAGTTGTACGCTAGGAGACTCACCCCTACCTGACAATGGAGATTACGCACCCTAAGTAGCAACCAGTGGTGCCCCCGCTCCACAGTGGCCAGCCCTATCTTTCCCTATTCCTAAGAGACTGGATCATTGGATAATGATTCTCGGATAAGGACAGAATCCAGGGCTGCAGAAGAAAAAAATTCAATACAGAACTCTAAATCATCATTATCAGTCATACTGGTGAGCATGCTCTATTTAAAGAGAAGTTGTACTGGCATTGTGTGCATCCCATGGCCATTTCTTTTAGTAGCACAAACCATTTGGATGTAGCTGCTCCCATGGATCCCCAGGACAGCTGACTCTGTGGTATGTAATGGATTGTTTCACACTTGGAACTTGCTATTTAGTTCTCGTAATTTTTATACATCTATTTTTTGGTTTTCCTCCTTTCTTCCCTTTTAAGGCCCTGTGTGCACACTGCGTTTTTTGCCGCGGTTTTTGCTGCAGAAAATGTGCGTTTTTTCTTCAAAACCTTTCTGCAGTCCTTCCCCAGCAAAATCTATGGGAAAACCAAAATGCTGTGCGCACACTGCGTTTTTTTCCTATAGGTTTTGCTGCAGAATTTCTGCAGCAAAAAAGAAGTAGCATGTCACTTCTTTTCCACAGATGCCTGCATTTTTGCCATAGATAATGGTAAAGAAACCGCAGGGACCAACCCACGGAAAAACCACGGTAAAATTTTAAGTGCCTTTTTACCCCGTTTTTTCCTGCGGGTGCGTAATTCTGCCAGAGGGTGTGGATTTTTCTTAAGAAAAGCAAGTTTTCCAGTGCGCACAGACCCTTAGGGTTCTTTCAGTGGAACATTCCCTTACAATCAGAAGGGTCCACTATTATCACAATGCTGGCATAAACTGGGGTTAGTGTATGAGTATTGCTAGCACACTTTATATGTTGGTTTTAGTATTGTGGTCACTCCACCATATGGGTTTGTTGAGTGTAAATATGGGCCTTTTCCTAATTTTTATAGGCACGTTATTGATTACACCTCCAACTTGTGGCTTGTTCTACATGGTACTGGGAACAAAACTCTTTTTGAGTTCTCATGGTTTCTTTATATTAAGTTCACAACTTATGAGACACTCACTATTGTATGGTTTTCCAGCTTCTATTTATTGTTGTACAGTCCGCTGCTATGTTAAAAATTTACTAATATGTTAGTATTATTATGTACTTATGCCTTTCTTTCCACTTTGTACTTTTTAGAGCCAGGTGTGATGGACCATATCCAAATCTTTGGACATCAATGTTAACATCTGACCCTCTGCCTCCTGAGGAGTCTGTTACCTCTGTACCCCGGAAGGATTAATGAGGGGGTGAAATGCACTGAGGCATTTTGTTGTCAGCTGGCACTCTATATTAATGTATAGCCAGCAGACTACTGCTTATCTATATTGCATTTTTTTCTTCTGCAGCCCTGGATTCTGTCCTTATCCGAGGATCATTATCCAGCGATCTAGCTCTTAGGAATTGAGAAAGATAGGGCTAGCCGCTGTGGAACGGGGGCACCACTGGATGCTACTTAAGGTGTTTAACCTCTGTTGTCAGGTAGGGGCGAGTCTCCAAGGGGTCAGCTGTAGCACCTTTGGGATTTTGTAGTCACGTACTTGTCTTTATATCCCATATTATCAGTTTTGAGACTTATAATATTGTATTCTGTGTATCCAAGGGTATGTTCCGCATTTCCCTTGATTAATAATTCTCTAATAAAGTTACCGTATTTTTCGGACCATAAGATGCACTTTTTATCCCCCAAATGTTGGGGGAAAGTGGGGGGTGCGTCTTATGGTCTGAATATGGCTGCGGGGAATGAGGGTGCTGCTGTGCAGCGGGTCATCGGGGGCATGAGCAGGCTGTAGCAGCCTGCCGTGACCACGTGGGCCCGCTCATTACATATGCACGCCCATCCTACCGCCCATCTCTCAGCGGTGAAGCCGGCGCTGACAGGTGGGCGGGGTGATGGGCGGTGTCACGAACAGGCGGGGGAGTCACTCAGAAATCCGCAGCTGTTCACTGATTTGTCACACACGACTACTCTCTAGCGCCCCCCTTGTCTGCAGGCCACTTTTGGTACTGCAGGACAGTGCATAAGATGGGGCTGCTGAGCTGATAATGCCAAATATTGGAGGTCTCACAGCAAGGGTAAATGTATATATCCCCGATTCCTGCTAATGGAATATTTATATACCTCGGTACCCTTAATGATAGCACTCCAATAATTCAATGCAATACAATTACGCTGCCACCACCCAGACTTTCTACAGGTAGCTGGGGACCCGTTTCAGATAGCATAAGGCCCTTCGGGGTTTTGGATTCGTATATAAAGCATAAGGAAAGAAACTCTTAAATTTTTATATATTTAATCCGAAAATAGGCAGTGTTTAAAGAATATACAAGAATTTACAAAAGGGAACAATACACATTACGGCATAACAGTTACATTAAAATAAAAGGTATAAACGTGAAACTTACTAAGCTTCTGCCATAGAAGTGACGTCTGCTTATGGAGGGAGGGTCTCCAAGAGATGTTAGAATCGGCCAGCATCACCCTTCATGATGCCCTCCACGTGCTGACTGAGCCCCCAAGATAGGAACTGTCTCTTATGCTCTTGCTAGCCCCCCTTGCCTGTGACATCATTTTACAGTCACTTGTGGGCTGGGCTTGAGATGGTCACAAAGTTCCATAATTCTAGGGTTTTTCATATCTTTGCTCCTGGGTCACACAGGTGAAAGATATTAGCGTCATATTTAATATCTCGATTTTACAGTTACATTGATACCAAACACAACGCCTCTAGCACAATTTTACTGGCCAATACTAATTTGTCGTGATTCCGTCGATCTCCTCGTCAGGTGAGACGGTGCGCTGGGTTCCGCACGACGCAGGGATTCTGGCAATGTGTTTTTCATCTTTCTAGCATTAAAGTCGCACTTCAAAACCTGCTTTGGGAGTTTTCCCGCCAATATTACAAAGAATTGTCTTTCTCTGCAGCTTTTGGCTTTAGTTCTACCATCACCCAAAGTCATAAATACCTTAAGCTTCCAGGCCAATCAGATAATCACCATGACGACCTGTGGCTGGTGAAGAAGAGGGGGATGAAGACCCTTCAACAGTTCTACATGACACCTCCCCCTTTTTGAGGTAGCATGGGAGATTGATTTGCCAATCGTCTCCTAAGCCTACCTCGCTGGCATCCCCCTGCCGGGACAGCCCATCAGCATTGCCATGCTCCACACCCTTCCTGTGTTGAATGGTAAAGTCATACTGCTGTAGTGCCAAGCTCCACCGCAGTAGCTTACCATTGTCTCCGGCCACCCGATGTAGCCAGCTGAGAGGGTTGTGGTCTGTCACTATGGTGAAGTTGCGTCCATATAGGTAGGGCTGCAGTTTCCGCAGGGCCCACACTATAGAGAGGCACTCCTTCTCCACAGTGGCGTAGGCCACTTCCCGGGATAAGAGCTTGCGGCTGAGAAACATCACCGGATGCTCTTCTCCCTTCCCATTTACCTGGCTGAGTACTGCACCAAGGCCAAACGCACTGGCATCTGTCTGAACTATGAACCGTCGGGTGAAGTCCGGGGCTTGTAGGATTGGGGAACTGGCGAGGGCAGCTTTTAGTGCCCTGAAGGACCGTTCACAGTCATCTGTCCAGGTGACTACTTGCGGTAGCTTCTTTTTGGTGAGGTCCGTCAATGGCTTAGCAAGAGCACTATAGTTAGGAACAAACTTCCTATAGTACCCTGCCGTACCCAAGAAGGACATCACCTGCTTCTTTGACTTGGGGGTAGGCCAGGAGGTGATGGCATCAACCTTCCCTGGCTCTGGTTTCAGGGTCCCGCCACCCACTCTGTGTCCAAGGTACTGTACCTCCGTCATGCCGATCTGACACTTCCCTGGCTTTATAGTCAGACCAGCGCTTTGGATCCGCCTGAGCACCTGCTCCAGGTGCCCCAGGTGTTCCTCCCAAGTGGGACTAAAGATGGCAATGTCATCCAGGTAAGCTACTGCAAACCCTCCTAGTCCCTCGAGCAGCTGGTCGACCAATCGCTGGAAAGTGGCAGGAGCATTTCTCATGCCAAAGGGCATGACGAGGGATTCATACAGCCCGAATGGGGTGATGAAGGCGGACCTTTCCTGTGCTTCCTTGGACATAGGAATCTGCCAGTATCCTCGACTCAGGTCCATGATGGTCAGGTACCGGGCCCCGGCTAAGCAATCCAGTAACTCATCGATGCGTGGCATTGGGTACGCATCGGGTGCTGTGATTGCATTTAGCCTCCTGTAGTCCACACAAAACCGGGTTGTCCGGTCCTTTTTGGGAACCAAGACTACAGGCGAGGCCCATGCACTTTTGGACCTCTGGATCACTCCCAGGACTAGCATTTCATCGATCTCCCTTTTTATGTCCTTTTGTACCTCTAGAGAGACACGGTATGGGGGTTGACGAACTGGGGAATGACTCCCGGTGTCCACCTGGTGGGTGGCTAGGGATGTCTTCCCTGGGACATTTGTGAAGGTCATCAGGTAGGGCCGGAATACCTCCCGCAGCTGGGACTTTTGGTCCAAGGATAGCTGTGGGTTGAATGCCGCCTCCTCGATAGACCCTCCATCCCGGGCTGAGGCGAGCAAGTCCACCAAGACTTCACTTTCGCCTTCCTCGGGAAGACTACACACAGGAAGAGCAAAGGCTTCCCTGTCATGATGAGCTTTCATCATGTTGACATGGAAGACCTTTTGCCTCTTCCTGGCATGGTCGATGGTGACCACATAGTTTACGTCATTGAGGCGCTGATGCACCAGGTATGGACCCTCCCAGGCCGCCTGAAGCTTGTTCTGGGTCATTGGGACTAGGACCCACACCTTCTGACCCACTTCGTACACCCGCTCTCGAGCGTGTTGGTCGTACCATCGCTTCTGGCTGGCCTGGGCTTGCGCCATATTCTCATGCACCATCTGCGTCATTGACTGCATTTTGTCACGGAGCCGAATGACATACTCCACAACGGACACTTCTGGGGACTTCAGTTCCTCTTCCCAGGATTCCCTTACCAGACCAAGAGGCCCCCGGACTCGTCTGCCATACAGGAGCTCGAAGGGGGAAAACCCCGTTGAGGCCTGTGGTACCTCTCTGTAGGCAAACAGCAGGTGTGAGAGATACCGCTCCCAGTCGCGTCCATGTGACTCAACCAGCATCTTAAGCATCTGCTTAAGTGTACCATTAAATCGCTCACACAAACCATTGGTCTGTGGGTGATAAGCGCTTGATATCAGATGCCGCACCTGCATTTTCTTACAGAGAGCCTCCATTAGACGAGACATGAACTGAGTCCCCTGGTCGGTAAGCATCTCCCTGGGAAATCCTACTCGGGAGAATATGGTCAAGAGGGCATCTGCCACCTTATCGGCTCTAACTGAGGACAGAGCCACTGCCTCCGGATACCGGGTAGCATAGTCTACCACAGTAAGGACGAACCGTTTTCCAGAGCTGCTGGGGACGGCCAGAGGCCCGACAATGTCCACAGCGACCCTCTGGAAAGGCTCCTCTATCACCGGCAAAGAGATCAGGGGAGCTTTGGGAGCAGGCCCTGACTTTCCCACTCTTTGACATGTGATACAGGAGCGGCAGTAGTTGGCAACATCTGTCCCCATTTTGGGCCAATAGAAGTGGTGAGACAGCCGGGCCTTGGTTTTGCTGACCCCCAAGTGTCCGGCGAGTGGGATCTCATGGGCAATCCGCAGCAACTCACTCCTAAAGCGGTGAGGCACCACCAGCTGTCTTTCCTTCAGCCACTCTTGTTGGGGGTTACAGGGAATTGTCTCCCGGTACAACTTTCCCTGGTCCCAGAATACCCTCTCCTTATCGGTCTCGGAGGAGGGCTTCTCTGCGAGGTCCCTTAACGTCTCTAGACTGGCATCAGTTCGTAGAGCCACCTGGAACTCTTGGCTAGAGGCAGCCAAAAGTGACGTTAAGGTTCCAACCTCACCGGGACCCTCTGGGACCTGCTCTGGGTCCGTAACCAGTTCCGTTATCCCTCTGGGTGAAGAGGTGTCAGAAGGCAAGGTTTCATTTGCGTTCTGGGCACTCTGACTGCGGGTGACAGCACCGATGAAGGCTGTCTTCCCGGGGAATAACCACTCTTCCCCATCAGCCTGACAGGTACTACTGGCTGTGTCACTGTCCGCTGTGACACTGCTCAGTTGCATTTGACCACTGTCCTCGTGGTTCTCATGTCTTCCTCCATCTCTGTCGGTACAGACACTTGCTACCTTGGGGTCGTCCTCAGCCACGTCACCCTGCCGCGTGGCATGGCTGAGTTCCCCTGTACAAATCTCCACTTTATTACCATGCACAACATTTGTAATTACGTTCTGGGTATCCGCATTCGGGTCGCATGACTTATCAACAACATTTGCATCACATGATTTAACAACACTTGCATCACATGACTGATCAACAACATTTGTATCACCTGACTTTTTGGATTCGGGAGGATCATCAGGGAGAAATTGTGCAACTAATCGCCCCAGATCAGTCCCCAATAAAACATTGGTTGGTAGATGTTCATCCACCCCCACTTCCCTCCACCCTCTCCCAGCACCCCAGTCGAGGGGAATCAGGGCCATTGGGAAGGAGTGGTGGACACCCCCCGCCAAGGCGACAGTCAGGAGTTTTCCCGGGATAAAGTTTTCAGGGGGTACCAGTTCAGGGCGGACCAGTGTTCTGTCGGCCCCAGTGTCCTTGAGCCCCACAGTGGGGGTTCCGCCTACGGTGACGGGGTGTAGGTTTTCGCAGGCCCTACCACCCGCCTTCCTTGCCAAAAGGACAGTTCCAGTGGGCCCTTGGGCCTTGGATGTGGGGTTCCTCTTCTGCCTCTCTGGGCAACCAGAGCTGAGGTGTCCAGGCTGGTTGCAGGAAAAACACCTGCGAGTGTCAGAGGTGGGCCGGGCACTGGTGGATGAAACAGGACCTACGGGAGGTCGGCTGGTAGGGGCAGGGGTGGTTGTAGTTGTCATCTTACCCCCTTTCCAGCTAGTGGTGGACGGCTTACGCACCTCCGATGCACGGTTGGCCACATAGGCGTCGGCAATCTGGGCTGCTTTTGAGGCCTCCTTGGGCTCTCGGTCCATAACAAACTGTCGAACCTCCACAGGACAGACATGTAGGAGTTGGTCCTTCACCATGAGGTCCTTTAACTCCTCAAAGGTTGTAACGGACAGTCCTTGGATCCACTGGTCAAAGGTGCGCTGGAGCCCACCCTCCAAATCGCTGTAGCTGTCATGAGGTCCGAGCTGGAGGGTCCGGAATTTTTTTCGGTACACCTCCGGAGTCAGCTGATACTTCCGTACTAGGGCCTGCTTTATGGCCCCATAGTCTCCACTCTGCTCTTGAGGGAGACTGGCAAACGCGTCCAGGGCCTTGCCTCGCAGCCCTGGGGTTAAGTATTGTGCCCATTGTGTTGAGGGCAACTGGTACTGCAAGCAAGTCTTTTCAAATCCCCTCAGAAAGGTGTCCAAATCCCCGTCCTTTTCCATCACAAGAAAGTGCTCCGGTCGGGGCTTAAAGCTGCTGGCATTATTGGACTCACCGTTTAGTGAGGAAGATGTCTGCTGCCGGGCTTTGAGGATATTCAATTCATGGTCTCTCTGGGCTTGGCGCTCTCGCTCGGCTCGCTCAGCCTCTCGCTCGGCTCTCTCAGCCTCTCGCTCGGCTCTCTCAGCCTCTCGATATTGCTGAATGAGGTTTAGCCGTCCCTGCCGGTCATCTGCAGCGAATTGTTGTAGAGCCATCTTCAGGAAAGAGTCCATGTTGCCCCGGTCACTGCTCTGGCTTGCAGTTGATGGTGGGGACTCTGCAGAAGCACTATCCTGGGCTTGGCTTGCCTCCTCTTCTCCAGCACTGGGGGAATGAACGTGCTCTGCGTCCCATTGTAAAAGTTCTTTAATGAGGTCTTGCCTCGTTTTGCCATGGCCATCAATCAACTTGGATCTGCAGAGTGCAGCAAGAACTTCCTTCTTCTGCTGATTGTACCAGGCTTCTGACACAGCATCCATAATTGCCAAATAAAAGATAGGATAGAAAACAAGAGAGAAGGGGAGGGGGTAACTGCTACACGTACAGTATTGTTCCAGGTATATTTAAACACTGAGTTCAATCCTCAAAACTTTTGCAAGTTTTTAGTGAAAGGGATGATTGCTCAAACCAGATCACTAATGCTTTATATATCCCACCGCTTGCCACCAATTTGTCACGAACAGGCGGGGGAGTCACTCAGAAATCCGCAGCTGTTCACTGATTTGTCACACACGACTACTCTCTAGCGCCCCCCTTGTCTGCAGGCCACTTTTGGTACTGCAGGACAGTGCATAAGATGGGGCTGCTGAGCTGATAATGCCAAATATTGGAGGTCTCACAGCAAGGGTAAATGTATATATCCCCGATTCCTGCTAATGGAATATTTATATACCTCGGTACCCTTAATGATAGCACTCCAATAATTCAATGCAATACAATTACGCTGCCACCACCCAGACTTTCTACAGGTAGCTGGGGACCCGTTTCAGATAGCATAAGGCCCTTCGGGGTTTTGGATTCGTATATAAAGCATAAGGAAAGAAACTCTTAAATTTTTATATATTTAATCCGAAAATAGGCAGTGTTTAAAGAATATACAAGAATTTACAAAAGGGAACAATACACATTACGGCATAACAGTTACATTAAAATAAAAGGTATAAACGTGAAACTTACTAAGCTTCTGCCATAGAAGTGACGTCTGCTTATGGAGGGAGGGTCTCCAAGAGATGTTAGAATCGGCCAGCATCACCCTTCATGATGCCCTCCACGTGCTGACTGAGCCCCCAAGATAGGAACTGTCTCTTATGCTCTTGCTAGCCCCCCTTGCCTGTGACATCATTTTACAGTCACTTGTGGGCTGGGCTTGAGATGGTCACAAAGTTCCATAATTCTAGGGTTTTTCATATCTTTGCTCCTGGGTCACACAGGTGAAAGATATTAGCGTCATATTTAATATCTCGATTTTACAGTTACATTGATACCAAACACAACGCCTCTAGCACAATTTTACTGGCCAATACTAATTTGTCGTGATTCCGTCGATCTCCTCGTCAGGTGAGACGGTGCGCTGGGTTCCGCACGACGCAGGGATTCTGGCAATGTGTTTTTCATCTTTCTAGCATTAAAGTCGCACTTCAAAACCTGCTTTGGGAGTTTTCCCGCCAATATTACAAAGAATTGTCTTTCTCTGCAGCTTTTGGCTTTAGTTCTACCATCACCCAAAGTCATAAATACCTTAAGCTTCCAGGCCCATCAGATAATCACCATGACGACCTGTGGCTGGTGAAGAAGAGGGGGATGAAGACCCTTCAACAGTTCTACATGACAGGCGGGAGGGTGCGCGCATAATTAACAGCCGGCGGCATGATCACCCCTGGCAACTACAGCCTCGAGTGATCATGTACGGCTGTATTCACTGCCCCCCGTGCATCATTATCAGCGTGGGGTGCAGTGAATCAGTGTACTCCCCAGTCACCGTGTGTGGAGCCGTCCCCCTGCAGCATTGCGATGTCTTCCTGTCTGTGCCAGTTAGCTGATCTGTGTAGAGAGCGGTAGGCACAGCAATGACGTCATCGCTGTGCGCGCCGCTAGTGTCCACAGCATCTCTTCAACCTATCACTAACAAGTGGTGTATTCCTCTCATGCTTGAAACATGCCTCCATTACACCCATCCTCAAAAAGCTCTTCTTGACCCATACTCTGTGTCAAACTATGGCCCCATATCCCTTCTCCCCTATGCCTCAAAACTACTGGAACAGCATGTCCATCTTGAATTGTTCTCATACCTCTCCTCCTGCTCCCTCTTTGACCGGCTACAATCTGGCTTCCGAAGTCATCACTCTACTGAAACTGCCCTAACCAAAGTCACCAATGATCTACTAACCACCAAAGCCAAGTGATACTACTCTGTCCTCCTCCTCCTGGACCTGTCCTCTGCCTTCGACACAGTAGACCATTCCCTCCTACTACAGATTCATCTCTGGGCATCACAGACTTGGCCCTATCTTGGATCTCCTCATACCTAACCGACCGAACTTTCAGCGTCTCCCATTCTCACACCACTTCCTCATCTCGCCCCCTATCTGTCGGTGTCCCCCACGGCTCAGTTCTTGGACCCCTGCTGTTCTCCATCTACACCTTCGGCCTCTCTACTAACCAAAATTCCACAATGTCTGTCTGCCATTTAATCCTTCTTCTCTGCGCGATTCCTAAAGCTTAACATGGAGAAAACAGGGTTCATTGTCTTTTCTCCTCCTCACTCATCCCCTCCAAGCAGCCTTTCCATCAAACTTGATGGTTGCTCACTCTTTCTCACAAGCTGGTTGCCTTGGAGTAACCCTCGACTCTGCTCTATCCTTCAAGCCACACATCCAAGCCCTCTTCACCTCATGCAGACTACAACTCAAAAATATCTCCCGGATCCGTGCTTTCCTTAACCAAGAATCAACAAAAACATTAGTGTATGCCCTCATCATCTCCAGCCTCGACTACTGCAACCTCCTGCTCTCTGGCCTCCCTTCCAACACTCTTGCACCCCTCCAATCTATCCTAAACTCTGCGGCCCACTTAATCCACCTCTCCCATCGCTATTCCCCAGCCTCACCACTCTGCCAATCCCTTCACTGGCTTCCCATCGCCCAACGACTTCAGTTCAAAACATTAACCATGACATACAAAGCCATCCACAACCTGTCTCCTCCCTACATCTGTGACCTAGTCTCCCGGTATCTACCCGCACGCAACCTCAGATCCTCACAAGATCGCCTTCTCTACTCCTCTCTTATTTCCTCTTCCCACAATCGCGTACAAGATTTCTCCCGTGCCTCCCCCATACTCTGGAACGCTCTACCTCAGCATATCAGACTCTCCCCTACCGTGGAAAGCTTTAAGAGCAACCTCAAGACCCATCTCTTCCAACAAGCCTACAA